>NC_142383.1:16682530-16915030 GCF_059441005.1 Hippichthys cyanospilos | reverse complement strand
TATTTCAAGCTTATTTTTTGCTGGTTATTGAATGTGAAATCTTCTTTTGTTTTATAAATTACATGTGCTTATACCTTAAAAAAAAACTTGCTCAAATCTCACATAACTCCAAATAAAAGACATTTTTAAAAAAGCATTATATATATTTGTGCTGCATATAAGAAATGTTGCGCATTCGCTAGTTTTGCTTAGTTTAGCTTAGCTCAGTGGTTCAACACCTTTTTTGCCTGTGAATATTTTTTTTTCCAGCGAAGTGCGCCCTAATCAATGCGAAACATTTTTGTTTAAAAAAAAAAAAAAAACAGGACAGACTCCATTGCCCTTGCTGTCTGATTTAATAAACTATATTCTTAGTGGTTTCTTTACACGTAGTTAGATCAGTAATCTATTTTTTTTAATGTTCCAATTATTTTGCTCTTAATTTGAAAGTAAACAGTACTGTTCGTGTTACAGCATTACAAAGCAATAAATTACATCTGCTCATACCTTTTAAAAAAAAATTGTTAAAATGTCACATAACTCCAAAAAAAGACATTAAACAAAAACATTATATATATTTGTGCCGCATATAATAAATGTTGCACATTTGCTAGTTTTGTTCGGGGGGTGTGCCGCATTATGTGGAAAATTTGTGAAGAAACAAAAATACAAAAAAACACTGCATCTACTGCATTATTAATATATGATGGTCAACATCAATGTTTTGGAAAAATCGTGATCCGCTGAAGCTGCAAAATTTGCAAAGTGGGAACGCAGTAATATGGTGCAAATACAAATACAAAAAAAAAAAAAAAACCCGCACTTTTTCACCTCTGACGACCTCCCGACTGCTTTCTTATCTTCGCTGACTCCCCGCCGGACGTTTTGCAGCGATATCCTCAGAGAGATGACATTTAAACGGGCTTTCCAGAAAGTGGGCGGGCCCTTTTAGCGGTAAACAGTGACTCACCGGCTAGCATGCTAATGAGCCTTAGCTAGCTTAATTGATGCAATGGGACAGGTTCTCCCTTTTTCAAAGCCTTTTTTTTTTCTTCTTTTTTCTCGCTGCTAAGACCATCAAAAACTTTCCCCAAAAAATCTTTCTTGGCTTCTTCCAGCAGACTGCAGCACTTGTGACATTTAAGCCATGCAAAACAGCCGCGCATTATCCCCCCCGCCCCCCATTCCTCCCCCGAAAAGTTGGCCTCGCACAAATGTCAACGTGACAAACAAGTATGTGCTGAACTTCGGACTGTAAGAATGTTATTTATTTGTTTGTTTGGGCTTTTGTCTGCTTCCGGCCCGCGTGGTTAGCGCAAGGCGGCGAGTGATGGATGAGTGCAAAGCTGCAAACAAATCAGAGCATGGGGGGAGGGGGGGGCAGAGTTATGGCGGCCATACCATTTTCGCCGCTGGGGGGAGGGGGGGGGATCCTTCCTTGACCTTTTGAGGTTTTTAGTCATGGCCGGTTCTCAATCTTGGAAATGTGATGCAATTTGGCTAATCTGGAGAATAAATTCATCATTTCTCCTGGGGTCAAGGGTCAGTTTTAAACGAAAAGTGTGAAAAACGTTGTTATTGTTTCCCATTAACACTTAATTCTCGTCTTTTAGAATAGCAATCGAAAGAATCAATAATAAAATGATGGTCGTTTTCAGTGCTTTAAGCCAATTGAGCGCCGCAGTGCTAACTGTGACCATCGGATGGCAGCGTTTCCTCACTTAGTTATTACCTACATCAATTCGAACCGAAGAATGGAAGTCAATCTTTCCTTCAATATTTCGTCGGCCCTGAAAAATATATGAAGATGTTAAATGCACTTGAAATTGCCGTATTCCGATAACGCTTGACTCCGAAAGAACCCTAACCCCGTTTTACGAAAATAAAAGACTATTTATGAAATAAATATTAATCATATAACACTATGCAGACATTGAAGTATTTATTCCCATAATTAGCTCATTAATAAAACATTTGTTTCATGAACAAACCGGCTTAAAATGAATGTTGAAACGAAGGCGAGATCGCTATATTAGCCGTTCGCTATAGTCGCGGAAACATTGTTATTAAAAAAACGCTCTTTCTTCGCGGCGTCTGCCATCATTCCGCAGCTTGTTTGCAGCTAAGCGAGCTAGCGCCAAACCCGAGGCGACCTCATTACGGTTTGGAGGCTGGAAATCCGAGCCAGTCTGAGCCCGGCTCCGGAAAGCAGCCGCGGGGTTAGGATGGGTCGGGCGGCCCTGTAGGTCGATGCGGTGGCTCCGCTGGGATCTTTTTTAATGAGTCTGCAGGAGAGAGACGCTCCCGACGGGGAGGGTGGAAGGCGGAGGTGGAGCAGGGAATTCTCTTTTCAGACTCTTCTGAGGCGTGCGCAAGTAGGAATTTGCCATGAAATAATAAACAAAACAGGAGTGCCAACTGGCCTCCTTAGTTTAGCTTGGTGTGATTTCTAAACCCGCAGATTGTGGCGGAAGAACATCACTAGCTATGCTAGATTATACTAGATAATACTGCTAGACATTAGCAGTAACATTAGCATTAGCTAGCCGCATAGCATCAAATTGGATCGCTGCGATCACAAAAACCTTGTTTGCTTCTCAGGCAATGCAGACTGGTAGCGGGCGGAGGTGGGCAACTTACATTTTGTTGCTGGTCCGTCATTCGTCAGGCGCTGGTCTACTTCTGTCTGCACTCACACTAATTCGTTTTTCTGTTTTCCTGCTTATACTTGACTTTAACACTATGTCTGTGGTTCTACAGTTACAGTGCTATTGAAAGACAACTCAGTAATATAAGTGTAACACGAAAACAAAGCCAGCTAAGGGGTTCAACCCTAGGCTATAATACACCATCACGTTTAATGCAGGGGATGAGAGAACAATTAGCAATCATGTCCACTGCATGGAATTATCATAATTTAGCGCCATTTTTGATCAACTTAACCATTTGATGTAATGTAATCAACATTGACGCTGAACTGCTTCTGATCAGAGTCAGAATTGTTCTGTAACAGTTGTTCTTCAAAGTTGGATTCAACCAAACGCAGCGTTTTGAAGACAACCCCCACCCCAAAAATTTTTGGGTTTAGGGTTAGGGTTAGGGTAGTATTCGCCGCCATGTTTAGGTTAAAATAACAGGTGATAAAATGCTTTGTCCTGATTGAAAATCGTGTCCAAAAAAAGAAGCTAGCGTCTCTCCTGTTGCCACGGCAACCCAACACAACTCCATGACATAAATATTAGAAATTCCCGTCATAAAAAGACATCAAACCTGACTGTAATTTTTCCGTCCACACCCTCTTCGGCGCAGCCCCTCCACTGACACCACAAATTGAGCTACCAGAGGACACGCTCGCATTTAATCGTTTGAAAATGCGCGATGGAAAAAAACAACAACAACATAGACTTGTAATTACTATACCAGAACCCCCTGACACTTTTAATTTGACCCCCCCCCACCCCACCCCTCAAAAGTCTGAGCAGATGAATGCCTCCCGATCTGGCAGCGCGTTAAATATTGCATTGTCGCGAAACCCTGAATAAATAATGCCGCAATCCCGTGTCGAGATGCGCGATTAAAACCAAAGTGCGAGTGAATAAGGATGCCACTTGATACAGTACGCCGCGTCACGTTCGGCGCCGATGCAATTAGATAAGCCGCTCGCCTCCACAGGCTCCATGATTTATCATGTTCACCCACACTTGCTGCATAATAACTCATGAAAAAAAAAGCATAATTAATCTGGGATTTAAAAAAAAACTGGTTATGGACATAAACAAGTCCAGGATTTAAATATGTTTTTGTTTTTTTTTTTGTTTTTTCTCCCTAGGACTACTTCATAGGAATGCTAATCTCCCAGTTGCTTGCTTAAGGGACTTGCCTCCCTCCCTTGAAGGTTTTTTTTTTTTTCCCTCCCCACCGTTTCTGTATTTCCCTCAAGCAATTATGGCCTGGCTGAGAGTCCACTAGTCTTTCTCGAAGACCACGTTAAGATGTGGGTCAGGGCCGCAACGCCCTCGGCCGGTGAATAACTGGAACTTTGCTTTTGTTTGTTTGGGTAAAGGTAGTGCTTTGGCACCCTCTTGTGGCACCTTTGGAACTATGTCCAAATGAGTTGAGTGGCTTTGTTTAGACAAAGGTAGTCCTTGGCATCATTTTATAGTTTCTTGGAGCCTTGCTGAAATTACTTGATTGAGACAAAAGTAGTGCTTTGGCACAACCTAGTTATGCCGTTTTTGTGCCTGAATGAAGTGAGTTGAGCAGCTTAATTTAGAAAAAGGTAGTGCTTTGGCATCATCTTGTGGCATCTTGCAAACGTGGAGCGCTTACTTACAATGGGACTAAAGTAGTGCTTTGGCATCACCATCTTGATGCCATTTAACGAGGACAAAATGAGTTGAGAGTTTTCATTTAGACAAAAGCAATGCTTTGGCATCACCCTGTGGCATTTTGTTGCCGTAGAGCTCGGCTGAAATTACTTGAGTGGCTTTACTGAGTCAAAAGTAGTCCTTTGGCGCCATCCATTTCTGGCGTTTTCGTGCCCGACTGAAGTGAGTTGTGCAGATTGAGTAAGACAAAGGTAGTCCTTTGGCATCGTCTTGTTGCCACGGAGCTCAGCCGAACTTTCTTCAGTGGCTTCATTGAGACAAAAGTAGTACTTTGGTGGCACCCACTTCTGGCGTGAGTTGCGGAGCTTCAGTTTGACAAAGGGTAGCTTTGTGGCATCTTGAGTTGAGTGGCTTCACTTAGACAAAAGTAGCACTTTAGCGCCATCTTGTTTCCAATGAACTAAGTTCGGATGGATTTTGAAGTCCCAAATAAAAAAGTAGTGCTTTTCCGTTATTATGTGACGTTGATCAATACGTTTCCCTCTTTTGCTTTTGCTGTGATCGAATGCAACCGAGTTTATTTGTGCTATTTGCTCATTTGCGCTGTTTTTGTGACGTGCTGTTGCCAGGGCAACGCGCCGTTTGTCAAAAACAACATCGATTTTGAGGGTCTTGGACATGCGCGACATCTCTCGACTTAATGATGCTTTATGTCTCCCTCAGGTGCGTGCGAGTGCTCAGACTTCACCGGCGGGCTGACCTGTGAGCGCTGCCTGAACGGTTACTACGGCAACGCTTTGACGGGCACGCCGGGCGACTGCCAGCCTTGCCCCTGTCCCGGCGGGAGCGGCTGCGTTCGGTTGGCCCAAAGCCATCAGGTGGTCTGCACCGACTGCCCCGCCGGACGAACCGGTGAGCGGAGCGCTCGGGCGCCGCGCCGATCGTCGGGATCTGACTCCGCCCTCTCCTCGGCAGGTACCCGCTGCCAGATGTGCGAGGACGGTTACTACGGCGACCCCTCGGGGCAATCCGGGCCGGCGCGGCCGTGCGTCAGATGCGGGTGCAACGGCAACGTGGATCCCAACGCGGTGGGCGTGTGCGACCGCCTGACGGGTCGCTGCCTCAAGTGCGCGGGGAACACCGAGGGCGAGCGCTGTCAGAATTGCCGTCCGGGTTACTACGGCGACGCTCGCGGTGACGCGCCTGGTCTCAAGTGCAAGCGTGAGTCGTAGTTTGTGTCCAACTGGACGAAAAGTCATGAAAATCTTTGATGGTGAAGAGTATTGGAAGAGTGAAATTTGTGCGGCAAAATTTCCCGTCTTCAAATATTGTTATTTTCATCTCCAGCGTGCAGCTGCAACCCCGCAGGAACCTCAGGCCGCGTTCTGGATTGTCACCCCGAAACAGGAAGTTGCAAGTGCCTGGACCACGTAACCGGACGGGACTGCGGTCACTGCGCCGAAGGCTTCTTTAACCTCCAGCACGGAGCGGGTTGCCAAAGGTGAAGAGGAAACTCAAGTATGCGTTGTAGGATTAGCGTTAGCGTTATCCCGCTCCCTCCAGGTGCTCGTGTCATCCCATTGGCTCGTCGTCCGCCGCCTGCCATCCAATCACGGGACAGTGCTTGTGCAGGGGCGGCGTGCAGGGCCGCTTGTGTGACGCGTGTCGACTGGGCTTTTTTGGATTCTCGTCACGAGGGTGCAGCGGTACGCTTTTTCTCTTTTAGTTTCAGGCGTAATAGTAAGAATTAAAGCCGCCCCAAAGATCATGTCGGGCAATAACAACCAAAAGGCCACTTAGTTATCTCAGAAGAAGTCATCACTAGGCCAGGGGAAAAGGAAAATCATAAGTTTAATTATATTTGAATATAATAATAATATGAAGGGTGTTACTTAATATCTGTTATAACAATATGAATTAAAGCATTTTGAAAAAGGGGAATTAGCTACTGAATAAGAAGTACAAAAAAAGACTGCAAAGAAGTGATTCAGTTGCAAAAATAAATGTACAAGTCCCACAAAAGGCTATTCTCTGACCAAACAATAAGAATTAAAGCCCCCCGTCCCCTCCAAAAAAAGAAAAAGTAAATAAAATCCATAAAGTTGCTGGATTAACACTAAGAATTTACAGTAGTTATAACCAGGCCAGAAGATTTAAGCCTTGAAAATAAGTTTCAATATATTTAAAAAAATGATAATAATAAGAGGGTTGTCCTAAACGCCACTTAGTATCCGTTATAACAATATAAAATAAAGCTTTTTTTAGATAACAATTTATTCTCTGAAATAGGAGGTAAAGACTCCAAAGAAGTGATTCGGTTGTCGGAACAAGAAAAAGAAAATCATAAGTCCCACAAACGGCTAATTATTTTCTGACAAAACAACAAGAATTAAAGCCCTTAAAAAGCTATAAAGCTGCTGGTTTATAAGAACCAAAAGGCTACTTACAACTGTTGCCTAAAAATCAGTTCTTACCAGGCCAGAAGATTTAAAGCCTTGCAAATAAGTATTTCAATATATTTGATTAATAATGAGAAGAGTGCCCCTAAGGCTACTGAGTATCTGTTGTAACAATATGAATTAAAGCCTTTCGAAGAAGAGAATTTATTTACTGAAATACGACAAAGTAGTCTCCAAAGAAGTGATTCGGTTGTCGTTAAAAAAAAAAGGAAAAGTACAAGTCCCGCAAAAAGCTATTTATTTTCCGACAAAACAACAAGAATTAAAGCCCCCAATAGGCCATAAAGTTGCTGGATTCGTAACATAACGCCCCAGTAAAAGGAATGCTCCTGCCAAAATAGAAACGTCAAATAAAATCCTCAAAAATGCCATTTCATTTCCAGAACAGCAAAAGACTGAAAGCGCCAAAAAGGGGCATTCAGTTTCCTGAATAATAAGAAGTAAAGTCCTTCAAAAGACATTCATGTTGCCAAAATAATCAAATTTCAAGTCCATCCAAATAAAAAGGCCATTAATTCAGTCGAGTAATAATTTAAAGACCCACTCAAAAGTTGTATAATTGCTCGAAGAATAATAATTAAAGCACCCCCGCGAGCCAATTATTTTCAAATACGTTTTCGCACTGCTGAAGCACCCCAAAATCACTGCAGTGTTCGTTACCTGAATGATAATAGGTAAAGCAGCCCAAAATTCCAAGATGGCAGACGAATAAGAATTAAAGCCAAGAATAAACCGATTCACCTCGATTCTGTTTGAATATTCATAAGCATTAAAGCTTCCTCCTTTTCTCTCGTCTCGGCAGCCTGCGACTGCGACCCAATGGGTGCCGTTTCCATGCAGTGCCACGATAACGGCACGTGTCCGTGTCGGCCCGGCTTCACCGGCGCCAAATGTGACAAATGTCGGCCCAACTACTTCCACAACAGAGGAACGCACCAGTGCGAGGAATGTCCTGCCTGCTACGGATTGGTGCAGCAACAGGTGGGTGTAGAACAGCTCGCTTGTCGTGAGGACAACTCATTCACTCCCAAAGACGTCTTTTTACGTTTTTTTTGTTCCCCTAAGATTTCCAGATATTCCGTTCATTCAATGATTTTCTTTTTTTTTTAAATATTTGGCAAAACGAGATGAAAGAAATTGCCTTGAAAAAAATAGCTTAAGTAATTGATTATGTTGGGTAATTAAGTATTAAAGTAATCCATTACTTTAGGTAATTATGTACTAGGTAATCGTTACCTTACATACTGAAGAACTCCAACATAAATTCATTAATTCTTAAAGGACTTAAGATAATTGAACCCTTTAATACTTCATTAACCTAAAGTAATAGATTACTTAGGAACATAGTTACGTCAAGTTATTGTTTACTTGGATATGTACTAAAGTAACCCTTTTTTTTTTTATGTAAGTAACTTAATAAGTACTTCAGTAATTGGTTACTTGAGGTTAATTACTTCATTACCTAGAGTAATTGATTACTTTAGTGCTTAGGTACATAGAGTTACTGATTACTTGGCCGAAACTAACTAAATTAAGTAATTGATTACTTTAGGTAATAAGTACTGAAGTAATACATTACTTTAGGTATTTATGTACGAATGTAATCAGTAATTTAACCAAAAAAACTAAAACAAAAGCTGCAAATAAATGAATTAGGTAATTAAGTGATTACCTTTGGTAATAGGTACTAAGTAATCCATTACTATACATATGAATTTTCTTAATCCAAAGTATCCAATTACCAAAGTACTTATTGAGGTAACTGAAAACTTCACTACTTTAAGTAATTGACTAATTTAGTACTTAGTTACCAAAAGTTTTAATGACTTAATTAATTTACTACCAGCCATTTTTAGGCCTTCCATTAGCCAAAAACATGAAAAAAAAATAGAAAAAATATAAATAAGTACCTGGCATTTAAAGGCTAGTGCAGGGGTCTCCAAACAAAGGCCCGGGGGCCATTTGCGGCCCGCCATCTACATTTTAACGGCCCATAACACGTACAAAATTGATATTTCTACACAAGTTATCACCAAAAAATTAGCAATAGTAAAATGTTTGATGCTAACGGAATATAACCGAATGCCTTGACGTTTGAATTGAAAAAGTTCATATAAATTAAAGCCAATTGAGTTGGTAGAATCTTGAAAGGAAAACTGGCGGGAACAGGAAAAAAAAAATCCAAAATATTAACCCGGTTAACAGCACGTCAACGATGACAAGTGTTCCGGCGATGGCGAGGAAGGAAAAACAGCGTACGAGTCAGCGGCGGCGCTTTCGTCCGGCTTTTCCGACAGCTCTCGTATCTGTCGGAAAAGCCGTCCCGCTTTGTTCCATATCCGCCGTCTTTTCATTCCCGCTCTTATCTCGCCGTTGTTATTCATTTATTCATTGCTTCTGTCGGAATACTTCATTTCCCGCCCGGGGGCGAATAGGAACGCTTTTTGGGGGTTTTTTTCTTTTTTTTGGGGGGGGGGGGAGTGATAAATCGTGGCGTGGTTACAGGCGAGGAAATTTTTCGGACCGATACCACAGTGGTAAATTTCCAAAAGCGACTTGGGGCCGGCTATCCGGGATCAGAAAAAATAAACGTGAAAATTCCCATTCGATAAATGCAAAGCGCCTGATCGTTGCCGTTGCGATTCATTTATTCATTGCTTTTGTCGGAATTTTACATTTCCCACCTGGAATAAATAAATAAAGATTCCCATCTGGCATTTTTTTTTTTTTTATTTGACACCCTGCGTGGCTAATGGTCGCGTTCTTACAGGCGGAGAAGTTGAGGACGCGCCTGCGGGACGCCGACGTGCTCCTGGCAGGCTACGATTGCCGAGGCAGATTGGCCAATCGGCGCCCCCCGCCGGGATATCCGACAGACGGGGTTCTCCGGAACCAGCGGGACCGAGAAGCGCTGCCAAACGCGTTGGAGGGATTTTTGGCTTTCCAAGGTGAAGTGGACCCAAGTTAGGCTTTTCATTTTTTTTTTCCTTTTAGTTGCGTTGACGCAAATGTAACAAAACGCCGTCTCTTCTTTAAATATACTTATTACGACGTATTTACTGGGGTGTCCCTCTTCGAATGTTTTTTTTTTTCAGTTGAGCGCTCACTAAGCGATGCAAATAGTCACTGTAAAGCAGTTTAATAAGTTTGTTTCATGTTCCAATCAATTTGCTCTTAATTTGAAAAGAACCCTATACTGTTCCTTGCACGACATTAAATGTATTAAATTAGATTTGCCTGCAGGAACGCTGCCAAAATCTCATGTACACCCTGAAGTTTTCGATCCCATTCATTTTTATTTTTTTTTTCATGCTCACAAAATAATCTTGCAGGCCAGAATTATGCCGAAGTGGAGACCCTCATTTAGACAGAAGGACTACTTTGGCGCTGCACACCTCTGTCTAATTGGAGTGAGTTGAGCAGCTTCAGTTAGACAAAGGTAGTGCTTTGGGATCATCTTGTGGCATCCTGTTGTCATGGAGCTCTTACTTCAGTGGTTTGATTGAGACAAAAGTAGTATTTTGGCGCCACACATTTTCGGCTCCTGATTGGAGTTGAGCCGCTACAGTTAGACAAAAGTAGTGCTTTAGCATCATCTTGCGGCATCTTGGTGCCATGGAACAGGGAATTATTTGAGCAGGCGTATTTAGACACAAGTAGAGCTTTGGTGGCACTTATTTCTGGCGTTTTGGTGCATAATTGAAGTGAGTTGCGGAGCTTCAGTTTGACAAAGGGTAGCTTTGTGCCATCTTGGTTCCGTGGAACTCTGTCAAAATTAGTTGAGTAGCTCCATTTAGACAAAAGTAGTGCTTGGCATTCATTCCAAACATGATTCCGAATGACATGTACCTTGTTAATATTTCATGCGCGGGAAGAAGACATGCCGAGCAGCGAGTGGGCACCGCGTTGAATATTGCACTGAAAAACGGCGATGTCACTGACACTCGCTCTCGCGGTGCATCTCCTCTCTCTGATTTTTCAACTGCGGTTCCAGAGGCTCAGGACGCCGTCGTGCAACAATTCTCCTCACTGGAGGCGTCCACGGGCGCGCTGACAGCCCGGCTGCGTGACCTGGGGGCCGCTTTGAACTG
The DNA here is from genome assembly GCF_059441005.1 of Hippichthys cyanospilos. NCBI lineage: Eukaryota > Metazoa > Chordata > Actinopteri > Syngnathiformes > Syngnathidae > Hippichthys > Hippichthys cyanospilos. The sequence goes on along the minus strand of NC_142383.1, from coordinate 16,904,173 downwards.
CAGCGTCAGCACCAAAGAAGAAGAAGAGCGGGGGGGCGTGTGTCGGACTTTAGCCCGGATCGCGCTGGTTGTCAACGAGTCACAGACGCAACTGGGGCAGGCCACAAAGGACTTGGATAACGTGGTGGGTGACTCTCGCGCAATTTTGACAAATAAGATGCCAATCGTACTCGCTTCAAGCTAGTCCACGCTCCCGTTTGATGTTTTATGTAAAATTGCCGCCTGACACAAAAACAAACATTCAAAACATGTTTTTAGCTAACAAAACTAGCTAAACTAAGCGAGGCGCCGTACAATGGCTAAAGAATTCAAATTTGTTTCTCTGAGAGAAAATGTTTAACTAAAACACAACTGAACAATATTGAGTCACTATAAACCGTTAAGTAACTGCTATCATTTTGCTAGCATAAAAAAAAAAATTGAAAAACATTGACGGGCTAATGAAAATTAGCAGAGATGCTCATTCTAACGCTTCAGATAACTGCTAGCATAATGCTAACATATAAAGTACAACACCAGTGTTGGGCTGATGGAAATGAGCAAAAATAGCCGTTCTAAATCTTCAGCTAACTGCTAGCATAATGCTACAATGTCAAGTAAAACGCCATTGATTGAGCAGATAGACATTCCACAGTCATAGTGAAAATAAATAATCTACAGACAACTGTTGTTTCATCGACATACATCAAAAGAGAATTCCTAAAACTAAATGAAAAACTAAATGTTCAACTAAAACCTACCCGCTCCTCATACAAGTTTGCTAGCTTAATGCTAACATAGCATTTTGAATGCTATTATAGGCTAAAAATGCAAAGAAACTAAAAAGTCATATTGAAAATAAATAATCTTTAGACAACTGTTGTTTCATCGACATACATTAAAAGAGAATTCCTAATTGTTTGAAAAACTAAATGTTCAACTAAAACCTACCCGCTCCTCATACAAGTTTGCTAGCTTAATGCTAACATAGCATTTGGAATGCTATTGTAGGCTAAAAATGCAAAGAAACTAAAAAAAAAAAAAAAAAACCATTCAGATAACTGCTAGCATGTGAATTTAAACGTCAATGACAGGCTAATGCTAATTAATTAGCGTAAATAATTAGTCATTCTAAATGAGAATTCAGGAAATAGTCTGAATTCTCACTTTAAAATGAGAATTACGAGAGTAAAGTTAAAATTCTGAGATAAAAGTTGTTTTTTTTCTTCGGTGGCGCTAATCCTCTTACGGATTTCAGGCTCGGCTACTTAAATCATTTTAGTCATGACAGACATTCCCGCCAAATATGAAGTTGTCAAAAACGTCTTTGCTGCCTGGCTTTGAACAAAAATTCCAAGATGGAGCGCGACTCGACTTTCACGTTTCGATAGCGCTACTCGTGACCAAGTTCAAACGAGTTCAAGCGCTAAAAAAAAAAAAAAAAACGAAAATTCTGGCACCATTCAGAGAGGAAGTCGCGGAAAAAAAAAACGGCGGCCTGCTGTGTCATCTGCCTCACCTTGTGAACTTTTTAATATCCCGCGTGGTTCAAAGCAGGCGCAAAAAAAACCAAAAAACTCTTCTATTTTATTTGGGATCATGCAAATGAAACAAATGTGGATAATAAATCAACAATTGATGCCTTTTTCCCCCCCGCCTGCACATCCTGCACTTTTTTTTTTTTTTGCTGTCTTTGCCTGCGAAAGGGTGGAGAAGGATGAAGAGGAGGCGCTTGGATGAGGAATGAAAAGATTTGCTTTGAAGGTTTGCTTTGCAGGGGATTTTGCGGCTCTATAAAAGGTGGCTCGGCTCCGTAAGGTTGGAAGCAATCTTGTTTCGCAGCGGCAACGGAGCCTTAAAAGTACCTCGTCAAAAAAATCAAATAATCATAAAATAACACATATGACCGCAAACTCAACGCTGACATCGTCTGGCCAAGAATTGACACTTTTAAAGGCGCGATAATTCGAGTTATTTATGAATAGCTGCATCGGTTTTTGTTTTTGTTGCCCGTGGTGATGATGAGACTTTAACTGCTCTCTACTGCCACCTACTGTCTCGAGGTGAAACATGTCAACAAAGAATTTTCTGCTTGCCGACTTAGTTTGACCGTCGCTCGACGGAATGTTGCCAAAATCGCATAAAAAAATGATGTAATAATTCCTATTAAAATGCATCTCAAAGTTTGTAATTATAATGGTTTTAAATGGTCCAAAATCTGGACAATCATTATTTTGGTACAGAAAATTTCGTAGGCCCAGATGCAATCATATAGAAATGTCGGAATCGTTGCAATTTTGACATTTTTCATGTTTTAATCATCAACCGGAGACTTCAACTCGTGTTTTTTTTTTTTTTTCCGTTGATTCTTTTATGATATAAAAAAAACAATCAAAGGAATTTCCATAATTTGTAACTTAATCCCAAAAGGGTTTAATGTTATTTTCTTTGTTTTTGGATAAAAGGTCTAGAAATAACTGATTCCAGATAAACTATGTACTACTACTAACCTTGAAGTAATGGATTACTTAAATAATCGACTAAAGTAATTGATTACTTTAGCACCTCAAATATTCTTTTAGTTCCTCATTCATTTAATAACCGATAAGTTATTGATTTCTTAAGTAATCCGTTGTTTTAGGCAATCCATTTCCAAAGTAATCGTTTACTGTACTTAAGCAATAAAGTAATTGATTACTCTAGGACAATGGTTCAATTTAGTACTTTAATTCCTTAAATAATCCACCAATAACCTTAAAGTAATTGATTACTTCAGTATTTTAGGATCAAAAGAATTTTCTTCAGTTCTTGCTAAAATGTGGATGGCCCCTGGGCCGTATTTTGGACACCTTTGTTTTAGAAGCGCTATCTCTGCTAATTACTATTAGCCTGTTAATAACGTTACTGTTTACTTTAGCAGTATGCTAGCAGTTACCTGAAAAATATATGCCCCACCTGGAAATTTTAATTTTGACATTTTTTTTCTAGGTCATTCCTTTTGTGGTTGATCCCGGAGCAAACCACTGGAAGGCGATGGTCAACGAATCTCAAGCCCTGAAGAAAAAGTGAGTGGACCCGCTCGACAAAAGAACCGTCACGGACGCGCAATTTCCAATGTGCCGCTCGCTCGATAAATACTCGCCGTTACGTGAACTAACGCGCTTTCTCGGAAACATTTATCCACTTGTCGGAGTCGTGTCATTATCTTTGTAGCCACGGAGACGCCGCCGAGTACATGGAGGTCACGGCCGGGAGGGCGCTGAACGCTTCAAAGCGAGCCTTCAACTTATTCATGGAACTCCTGCAGGACAACTCCACCGACGAGTACGTCCAGGACATGACGCAACGGTAAGCAGAAATTTCGCCCGATGGCTATCAAAAAAACCAGAAAGTGGATATGTGATGAAATGCGATGCATTTTTGCGACGACGCGTTTTAGGATGACGCAGATGCGGCGGAGGAGGCAAAACCTGACCGCCTGGGCGAGTGAGAGCGTTGCGGATCACCGGGCCCACCAGAAGGACGCCGTCGGGCTGGAGCTCGCAATCGCTAACGTCACATCGCGGCTGAGTCGCGCAAACGCCGCCGATGCGATTGATGCGGTAATCCGTCGAGCTTCGAGGCTCAATTCTCCAGTCCCGGAATTCTATGACTATAAGTGTGCGGGATTTTGTCCAATCCTTTGATCTTTACATCAAAAGCTTCTCACATCAAAGGAAAAGCGTTGAAAGAAGAAACTAGGGAGCTGAAATTTCACCCAGGTAGTGTCAACATGTCAGAATTCAATATGGCACGACGACTTAGCTATCACTCTACCAGGGTCACCCTGTCCTTTGATCTTTACATCAATGGATTTCTCATTGAAGACTCTAGGGAGCTGAAATTTCACCCAGGTGGTGTCAACATGTCAGAATTCAATATGGCACGACTACTTGGCTATCACTCTACCAGGGTTGCCCTGTCCTTTGATCCTTACATCAATGGCTTTCTCATTGAAGACTCTAGGGAGCTGAAATTTCACCCAGGTGGTGTCAACGTGTCAAAGTTCAGCAAGGCACGACCACTTAGCTAGCACACTAACAGGATTTCTCTGTCATTTGTTCTTTACGTCAAAGACATTTGACATCAAAGGGAAAGCATTGAAAGATGACACTAGGGAGCTGAAATTTCACCCAGCTGGTGACAACATGTCAAAGTTTAGCAAGGCACAGCCACTTAGCTAGCACACTGTGTGTGCGCGTGTGTGTGTACTTGTTTAGATGGCCGGCTCACTGTTGAAAAAGACTAAAGAAATGGATCAAAGCATCCGGTCCAAAGATGACCTCATCGGGAAGATAACGAATGACACCCGCTCCCTGGCGGAGGATTTCGGCGAAAAGAAGGAAATTCTGAACGACGCGGCAGAGGTGATTCCATTTTCGGTTGTGTGATCCCGTATTACTAGCGTACTGATTGTTATTATGATTTGTCCAGCTGCCGGCTCGCGCACAATGGGCGAAAATTGTGGCCTTGGCTTCGGTTGTAGCGGGAAAAGGGGCGGAGTCAGAAGGAATCAGCCTGCACCGGGATCTTGAAAGTGAGATCATTGTCTGTCGTGTAACTGTAGAACCACAGACATGGTGTTAACTTTAGGTGTAAGTCCTAAAGTAAAAAAATAATGAGTATGAGTACAAATTGAAAGACAACACAGTAATATAAGTGTAACACGAAAACAAAGCCAGCTAAGGGGTCTAACCTTCGGGCACCATCATGTTTAATACAGGGTACGAGAGTGCAATTCACAATCATGTCCACCAGATGGCATTATCATGTTTTACATGGTGGATGTCGTTCTCTGTTCTGCCTGCCCTACAACTATAGAAGACAGTTTCATGAACATTTGTCTAAATTTTTCGCAATTGAATCTGTCACATACACTACAAGTGTAACAAAGTAATGCTGAGGTTGAAATCACCAAAAAAAAAGTTAATTAAAAGAACTTCTATCTTGCATTTCCTGGCCAAGAGCCAATCAGAGAAAAAAAATGCAAACATGATCTCGACGGACAGTGCGCCAGTGCTGACAAACCTCTTTTAAATTTCCCACCCAGACATGGTGCTCGAATGGCCCCGTCAGCAGGCCCTCACCAGAGCTGCCCTGAAGAAGAAGAAGCCCCTGGAGGCCAAAGTTCTGGCCAGTGTCACCAATCTGGTCTCGGAGATCAAAGAGATACTTGAGCCGGCGCAGGAAGACTCCCGGCTCGCCAGAGATCTCTCGCAGGAAGCGGAACGTACCGCCGACGCCGTAGCCGAGGTACGTAACTGAGAATCATCCGCGTGAACCACTACACTTCCCGTTTTGGACTTCATTCATGTGAACGACAGGAATCCAAAAGCGTCCTGACGCAGGCCAAGCACACCAAGACGGCCTTCGCTCACCTCAGCTCCCACGTGGAGTCCGCCTTGCGGAGTCTGGACGCGCAGGTCTCGCGAGCTGAGAGCGCAACCTTCAACGTGCCCTTCCAGGTAACGCGGAATACTTCACGCGCTCGCCGGCATGCTTCAGCACGCGTATTGATCCCGAGCGCACCGTCCCAGCCGGCGCCCCCTCTGGCGGACGTGAAGAAGGACGTGGAGGCGGCCAAGCGTCAGTTGGAGGCCTACTCGCTCACGCTTACAGAACTCATCGGCAAAATCGGTAAATTCTCTCTCAAAACCTCCGCCGAGGAAAAAATACATTTTTATCATACAGGAACATTTTTTCAGTAACATTAAACTTTGATTTTCTTCATTCTCTATCATTATGAATGAATTCTACATGCAAGAATTCACGTCTGATTCCGATTGGTCACTTTTGCCGTCCCGTCTTCACCAGACGCCAGCGTGCCCCTGGAGCGTTACCACCGCGTCCTGAACGAGACGGCGCGGCGCCTGAGCGCGCTACGCGGCAGCTTGGAGGGTCCCCAGCTGGGGGCCAAGATGGTGACCCTGCGCTCGGCCGCCGAGGGCCAGCGGGGCCGCCTGGCGCTCCTGGAGCAGGACGTGCGGGACATGCTGGAGGAGCGAGACGGTCTCAGGGACATCGCCCTACATTTGCCGTCCACCTGTTTGGAGGCCGGCGGCAAGGGACGCGGGTAAACCGCCGGAAGGGATGCGCTCATACCTTGACTTAAGAGTGACCCGACTCAGGAGGTAGATTTTGCATTTCGTGCTTGACGTGGAATTCGGCGGCCATTTTAGTTCGATGTGCGAGTGTTCCATGCGCCGTCATTATGACAAATAGTCACTAGTAGAAGTCTTTGCAAAAAATATCGCAGATTCACATTTTGATCATTTATTAACACTGAAGTTTAGTTGTTTAGTTGAAGGTCATGCAAAGTTCTTCCTGTAAGTTATGTTGCTAACGTCAAGAGCGGCAGCATGCTAGTTGAGCGATTCAAGAGAAAATGTACAGCAGCCCAAGTGGTATGAATGTGTTTTTACGCGAAGACGTTAGCCGTAGCTAATGTCAATTTTACGTTTGTTAGTTCTACGGTGTGGACTGTTGGAGCGCTTTTTTCTCGTGTCTCATTAAACTCCAACAATTTGCGCTTCAGTTTTGAAATTTTCATTCGTAAAGACCCCAAAAAAATTTCCGAAGAGACGTTTTGTAACGTCAGTTCCAAAGTGTGGGCACCACTGTGTAGGAAAATTTTACTGACAAGTTAAAGACAACTGAAATGTAGTTTGTCAAATTTGGGATCGCAATTCAACACCCACCCCCAAGATAAAAAAATTAAAAAACTTTTAAGTGGAGAAAAAAAATGATAAACACACAAATGTAAAATGAAAACACTCACAAGGAGCTGCTGCTGTAGGCCACAACTCACACATATTCTCACACGAAAATATCTGAGACTCCATGCACTGGGCCAAACCCCTTTAAAGGCACACAGATACTACATTATGCTCCTGAGATGTCCACTATAGTGGACAATTGTTTTTGTATGTATTTTGCCTCATTTGAGCTCCACTACAAAGTCCCTGCGTCCTCAGTCGAGGACATCTTGTCCTTTGCAATAAAGTGAGACAAAATGGACAAATAGTGGACAAAAATGACTACTCTGAGTCTCAGAGTTTTTGCTTCAGTTGAGCTACACTACAAAGTCCGTGTGTCCTCGGCGGAGGACATCCCGACCTTTGCAGCGATGTCTCGCGTTTGGCTGCGATGCAGTTCACTTTGTTGTCCTGCTGAGACAAAATGGACAAACTGTGGACACAAATGAATACCCTGGGTCTCAGGAGGGTATGATATTTATTTGCATGCCAGTTTCTGATGTCACTCATTAAGCCACGCCCCTTTAAAGGTGCATGTCCAACACACAAATACTTCAGTGTCCTCCTGAGAACCATTTTAGTCATTTTTGTCCACTGGTTTGGACATTTGTGGGGTTTTTTGTGTATTTTTCGCTCATATGAACCACCCTACAAAGTCCTATGAGATCAGTGGACATCGGGCCCAACCAATAATGTCTCATGTCTCAGACAAATAACTTTGGTGTCCCGCTGAGACAATACGTCTACAACAGTGGACACAAATGAATAGGACGGTATGGACAATATTTACACTTTATAACAGCAGTCTTTTTCCGTCCATTTTCTTTTATGATGTTTAATGTTTTGTACAATACAGTGCTATTTTTCTTAATTAAAAAGACATTTTGAAAAAAAAAATGGTGTTTTGGGGGACTTGGATCAATTATTATTTCAAATCATTTCAGCGGCGAAAATGGATATGATACACAAGTACCGAAACGATCATATAAAACGTGATCTATAAAGGCAATAGAAGAAGCTAAGCGTCTCCGTCATTGCCTTGCCTTGTGAACCATTTCCCTAAACGCCCGAAATGCAATTAATGGTGACACCTTGCAAAAAAAAAAAAAAAAAAAGTAGCGGCATCAGCAGGCCATTAAACATCGGGGCTTGCTGAGTCAGAGGAGTAACAAATGCGACTGAGTCACGACGGGCGTTTGTCCGTGGCCGACCCCTCAATCAACCGCTACAGCTAACGAGACGCCGTGATGGAAATGGCAGAAAAATGCTAATGCCAGCTAGCTTAGTCTTGTGGTGGCGCCATCAACGGATTAAATTCAAAAGAAAGTGTAAATCGGAAACGGAAATGCGGGTTATGTTCAAGCAACATGTTCAGTCACGTTTATTTATAGCGTAGTATACTGCCTCCGGTGGCCAAGATGTGCATACGAGAAAGAGCGCCACAACGAATTTGATTGCAGCATTAGATAATTATGCACGTTTAACAAAGTACAAAAGTAGTAAGACCTATTTTTGCATATTTTTAAAAAAAAGTGGAGGAAGCTAACAGAAAACTTTTATAGTCTAGCTAGCGATGTAGCTAGCTAGTTGTCAAGTTAGATATGTAGCTATGTGTGGATATTATTTACTTTTACGATTATTTTTTGTCGTATTTTTGTTTTTTCTCTTTGATCAATACTTTGTTGCAAATCTCCAGTGGGGGGCAGCTCACATTTTTTGCTGGGCCGACATTCTTCAAGCCCCGCCCCTTTTCCCTTCATCATTTTTTTTCAAGCCAGGAATTGGAATCATCAGTTCGTCGGTGTATTTTTGCCCAACCTTCCGCCACCATTAGAGGGCGACATTTGACTTTTTTTTCTGGTCCATCATTCGTCAGGCGCTGGTCTAATTCTGCCTGCACTCATATTGTTTTTTGTTTTAATTACACTTAACTTACACTTAACGTTAACACCATGTCTACGGTTCTTCAGTTATACTGCAATTGAAACACAACACACTAATATAAGTGTAACACGAAAAAAAGTCAGTAGGTTAAACCCTACTATAATACACCATCATGTTTACTATCCCGCATCTGAGGGACAAGAGTACAATTAGCAAAAATGGCCACTGGATGGCATTATCATGCTTTACATGACCCTCAACTGCCTTTCATGAATTCATGAATTTACTAAAAAACATCTTTAATTAGGGGATTAGAAAAAACTTCTATCTTGCATGTCCTGGCCGAGAGCCAATCATAGAAAGAATGCAAATTTGTTCTGCATGCATTAGTTACTTGAAAGAGTGACCTCCTTTTTTTTTTTTCTAGTAAATTTAATTCCGGGCCTCCTCTAGTGTCGCATCAAATTTCCCCTTTAGTTACAACTTTTATTTTCTTTTTTTCCATCCCGTTGCAAAATGCATGATTGAATTAAGCAAGATCAATATTGATAACGCTGCTTCATTATTATCGCGGTCGGAGTGCATCCGCTGTTGTTTTGCGGCTCGTCACATCATCTAATTAAAACGTATCGAGCCAATTAGTCAAGTCAATTAGTCCGCTGGTCTGTTTTGCACCGGGCGAGCAAACGCGCGAGTCAGCCGCGCGACACCCAAATTCTCACAGACAAAAAAAAAAAAAAACGATGTAAGCGCAACGTGTGACAACAGGCGAGATCTTTTTCAGCGTTTTGTTTAATGCGATTAAGAATCAGCGCTTTCACTTTCACGCTGTTGTGACGATTTTTTGGGGCTACTTTTAATTGTGAGACGCTAGCAAACTTTTTAATCGGCGAGTGCTAGTGTAGTGTTTGGAAAATTCAGGTCCCAAGGCCAGTTTTACTTGGTAATTTTTTTTAAAATATCTGTGTCTTTGATGAGTAGTCCCACAAAAAAAAAAAAACGTCTCAATATACTGGCCAAAAATACACGGTAATATTTTTTATTTTTTATTTTTTCAAGTTAGCCATTTAGCGTCTTGAATCTTTTGTCCGATTTTATCCAAAATAATTCATCCAATTTATATCAAATTTAAATTAAATCACACATTTTTTGTTTAATTTTTGTACGCGGTTAGCGACATAAAAATTCGGCCTGAGAATTGCGTTAAACTTTTGCCTTTTTTTCTAACCACTAATAGGTAGTAATAGATTAATTTTACTCTACATCGGCGATGTCAAACACATTTTAATTGCAAAATCGGTATTTTAGTCAGAAACTTGAAGTCATAATTAGCATTTCGCGGGCCGCTTAAAATGACACGGCGGGCCGGATTTGGCCCCCGTGCCTTGAGTTTGACACCTGTGTTCAACATGACCAAGAAAGTGCCTGCAAAAAAAAAATTGTGGAATTTTGGACCATTTCCAGGTGTCCTTTTAAATGCAAAGTCATCCTAGAGATGTGTTTTTTTTTTTTTTTTTTTTCGGAGGCTTCTAAATTTGAACCGCAAGTTTTCATCACTGCGTGTGGGCACAGCATGGCAGTGAAATTTAATGACTCACCATAAAAGCGGAATCGCTAATAACTCAGCAGTTAGCCCTCCTTCTGAGTTGTTAAAAATTCAGCCCCCAAAGCCAGTTTCACTTGACAACGTTTTCACTTCGGTAATCGTGTCTATCATGCGCGCACCCGCAGAAAACAACGTCGGCCATTTTGATCAAAGCGGACATTTTAGGGAAAATTTGATCATCGTGTCCGTCATGGGAAGACACGTAAATATTCCCAAAAGGAAAATAAATAAATAAAATAACGGTGGCCATTTTGATTCTAATAGGTCAATTTGTGGCCTTTTAGGGCGAAACGATTCCAGCGTGACTCAATGCTGCCCTCGTGTGGTAGCTTTAATACGCCACCATGGCCACTTCATTAGGTACGCCTGTGTACTGTATTTAAACGTTTTCGTTCAACCTGCTTAGCATTAAAAGTCAAGTCAGGATTTACTTATTTTATTTATTTACTTTTAGTATATAGTTTCAACATCTAGTTATTAAACTTCAAGGCGCTTCTTTGAAAAAAAAATATTGTCCAAATATCTGCTCCACTTTCCTGGCCTAAATCACACACACTCACAATCTCATTGCACCGGTAGTGTGTGTGTATGAGTGTGAAAAATCGTATTTTCTGCTCACGGCTCAGTTTCATCAGCCTCATTCTGCAGTCTTACTCTTCTCGTCTCTCTTCCCTGCAGCTATTCATCCCTCTTCTCTTTCCACGGATTGAGGATTTTTTTTTTTTTTTCCGGAAGCCTCGGAGGATGCAATTACCCCTTAACCCCTGACCCCGTTCACCTACAGTCTCGTTTTTTTTTTTTTCTGAATTATCACCCACAAGCCAGCCAGAAACTCATTTGCGCCGGCTGCATTAAACGGGGCGACCATCAGCTCGGTCCCAGTCTGCATGACATTAAAAACTTTGTTTTGAACTTTTTGTGTGACATTTAAAAGAAAAACTTTCGCAACTTTCGTGAGGTAACTTTGCAACTGCGGTGAGCCATGCTATTATGCTTAAATATTATTTATTATACATATACATACATAATTATATATTTATGTAATTACAGACATATATTATTGTTATTATAACTATAATTGAAATAAGTATCCTTCCAACCAATTACTTTTCCGTATCCCACCTCATTTGACACTTGTTGCTAGGCAGAACCGATAGGACGCTTTTTTTTTTAACTTCAATTTTCCTCACTGAATAGTTTGATTAGCTTCTTGTGGCAGCTGAACTATCAGAAGTCTTTTATGTTATTTATTAGCGCCATCTTGTGGAGAAAAATACCATGGCTCTCTTTTCGTTTTTTTTTTCACTGTATCCTGCTCGATAAGTCCTTCATCCTCTTTCTTGTACACTATATTTGTGTGTTTTATTGATATTTTAAAAAGCATACCGCTATTCATACACAAGCCAAAATCCGTAGCACACTCTACATACCCAAAAAAAGTATTTTAAAAATAAGTAGAAAGATTAAAACAATATTATCAAGTCATTATTATGTGAATTATTACGTTGTCATATTGTCATTATCAAAATAAAAGCAACATAATTTCAACGTGTGACAGGTTATTTCATGATTTTTTTTCATGAATTTAGGACAGGCGTTTAAGTTTAAACATTTTTATTCCATCTTTTAACCCAGTGAAATGAAGCGCGTAAAATTGAGCATTTTCACCACACGGTGGCGAGCTAGAGCCCCTATAGAGCGGAAACCAACTTGTCTGTTTCAAAATAAAAGTTCAAAACTGCCCTCGTGCGCAATCTTGTTGCATTATCCAGGTTTGAGGAAATGTTACTCTGTATCGTACAATTAAAAATAATACTTCTTTTATTTGTGGCTTTTTTTACTGCAAAAAAATGGAGCAATCAGTATTTACGCATTTTATTATGAATAAAGGTTACCGGAAACGCACTATCTAAGTACGTCTTGCGAGACAGCGGTTACCGGTGGCCACAGACCGAGTGGGTGGGAAGCACACGCAGCCTTTGACCGAGCGAGGTTGGAGCATCACCCGCACGCTTGCGGTGGCCTTCTCGGCTCTCAAACTTTATCCCGTAAACTGGATTAAAACACGCACACAAAAAACAGCTGGAATGCCTGCGAGTAAAAACGTACAAGGTAAGGTCGAAAAAAAACCTTTATTCGCCTTTTTCTTCCTCGGTGGCTAGCTTCTATTCTAGTAATTCCAATGGATTGTTTTAGCTAGGTCACGTCCATTTTGACGTCTTTTTTTTTCTCATTTTTAGGGGGGAAAGCCTTCGGGCTGTTAAAGGAGCAACAAAGGCAAAAACTGGAGGAGGTGAACCGGGTAAATAAGTGTCGAATGTTGCCTTTTGTTTCTTCGTTTGACGGCGAACGTGACGACTTTGGAAGTAGGCGCGTGCACTTGACAGTGTGACGAAGCTTGCCGACGTCACCACAAAATGTCTGACCTCATTCCGGCTTCCTTCTTGTTATCCATCGTGCCGTTTTTTCTTGCTCGCCTTCCACCTGTCTTCTCGGGGGGGGGGAACAGGTGTGCGCGTGCGCTTTGGTGTATCAACGGGGTTCTTTGTCTGCTACGAGAATTTCCCACGGATTATGTTTTTCTTTTTTTATGCATGTAGTATTTTGCTATTTTCCCCGATTATATTCCCCTGTTATCAGCTTCCTCTTTGTGAGGTCACGCAAACGCAGTTCGCGAGGCCCGTGGGACATTCCTGTGCATCACTGCGTCCTTTCTTGTGTCGTGTGCACGTTGGAGGAGGGGAGGGGGTTCCCCAAGATGAGGCGTGTGAGCCGAATAGCTGGATTGTTTTCAGCGGGGAGACATTGCACTCGTCTAGCTAGTAATTTTTTTTATTTTGTCACTAAGAGCAGGGTTATAAAACGAATTCGAGTTCCCTTTGAAGTTCACGCTTCCCTTTTCGCACGTTTTTTTTTTCTTCAAAAGACATACTTTACAGAAGCCACACTCTGTACCAACGTAGAGTTAATGCACGGGCTTGTTAAGGTGCAAATAAAGGCACTTTTGCTGAAAATAAACTCGTACATTGACGGAATCATGGCGTTGCATAAAAGCGAATTTGACAATCTGCGTGTGGCTGTGAGTGACAGAGCTGTGCAGAGGCGTACATGTGGGGAAGGGGGGTGCTTAGCATGGGCCTTTTATGTTAAGAAAAAGAACAAACATGGCGTTGTGGGGAATAGGTGGAATGGGAGTTAATGCACATCATGCTGCGTTGCAATGCGTGGTGTGTGTTTTGTGTCCAAAAAGAGACACATGCTTGTTCGGACTTTGTACTACGGTTAGGAGGTCACTGGGCACGTCAAAGAAAGTTAGACAAGGTTTTATTCGACTTGGAGCCAAAGACAAAGATTGCGTAACACTAAAAAGCATTACAAATGTTTTGTTTTGGTTACGGAGCAAATCTGTTTTCAAAAATTGAAATAATGTTCATCTGTAACAAAGTAATGTCCAAACTTTTTCCTCTAAGGGCCACGTAGACAAAATTAGAAAGGTGTAAGGGCCACATTTTTTCCTTACAAATTAAAGCATGTAAAAATGAATCAATCGCATTTCACATTGTCAATAAAATCAAAACCAATATCAAAACAATTTTATTATATGCCGCGAGCCATTCAAATATGAATTGTGGGCCGCAAATGGCCCCCCAGACCATAATTTGGACACCTGCTTTAAGGATTTGTGAGGTCCTTGAGGTCTAATCTAAATAAGAGTGTCATCATTAGTTGTTCTCATATTTGTAATTATTAAGGCAAATTCGGCACACGCAGTGGTGTTCTTTACAAATTGAGAGCAAATGAATTGGAAAATGAAGCTACTCGTGGACATTGATTGTAATTTACAGCCAGTGAGTCCTTGGCGCGACTTTGTCCCGAAATGCTCATTACGTTACCGTCGGAATGCGGGGAGACGAGGACGCATCCTCCGGAAGACGAGTGGTCCTCGTCGCGCCTCGTTAGAAACGCAGCAGACTGCTGGAGGTCAGACGAGAATGTGACGCCACTTGGCGGATTGCTTCATTATCATTTCATTAGCGTGGATCCCTCCTGGCATTTTTTTTTTTTTTTTCCTTGTCCTACTTTCTTAAACTCGCTCAGTCGGGACAAATCAACAAGCGGCCCAGTTGTATGACTCACCATTTTTTTTTCTTCCCTGTTTGACTGCAAGAATTGACTCAAGCCATTTTTTTTTTTCGTCCACTCATCAGGAATTCCTGGAGGACCAGAAGTACAAGGACGAAGAAGACCTCGCCGAGAAGCTGGAGGGTTTTAAAAGTAAGTAGATGGACGTCTTTGTTTGTTAGAGCGTCTTCTCGGGGATCCAGCATTGAACCCTCTTGTCGTTAAGGAGACTTTCATTTGTGTCCACTGTGGTGGACGTTTATGTTTTGTATCATTGGACTCATTTAAACTGCCTGACTAAGTCCTAGCGCGCTCTGTAGAGGACATCCTGGCCCTTCCGATGAGTGATTACGCGTTTGAGTGGGATCCAATTAACTGATGTTCTGCTCAGACAAATTGGACACAACAGTGGACACAAAGGACGCTGGATTTCTGGAGCAGATGATCATTTTTGCACTCCAGCTCCTGATGTCATTCACTTGGCCACACCCCTTTAAAGGCACACTAACAACACACAAATAATTTCATGTCTTGGAAAGACCAATTTTTATTTGTGTCCACTGTAGTGGACATTTCTTTTTGGGCTCTATGGTTTGACTCAGTACATCTACTATACTTTAGTATCGTGGTGTTCTCAGCAGAGGACATCTTGGCCTTTCCATTGATCTTTTGTGTTTGGGTGGGGTGCAGTTTTACAGAGACAAAATGGACACAACAGTGGACACAAAGGAGTACGCTGGATTTCTGGAGCAGATGATCATTTTTGCACTCCAGCTCCTGATGTCACTCACTTGGCCACACCCCTTTAAAGGCACACTTCCAACACACAAATACTTTAATGTCTTGCAAGGACCCACTCTTCATTTGTGTCCACTATAGTGGACATTTCTTTTCTACTAAGTCCTGGTGTTCTCAGCCGAGGACATCTTGGCCTTTTTGTGTTTGGGTGGGATGGAGCTAAGGGTCTTATAGAGACAGAATGGACACAAATGTTGGACACAAACAAATAAGCTTCGTTTTTTGAAGATATGCAAATTTTGGCTTTTTGTGTGCCGGGCTAGTCCCAATTCCTTGCGAAAGCTTGACTGCACGGTAAATAGTTGTTTTGATGGACTCCCCAATGTTCCTTTTTTTTTTTTTTTTTTTTTTCACCATAGGGAAACAGCGAGCGCTTCGATAGTGGCTAAAGCAAACATTTTTATGACATTCACGGCCGATTTTACAAGCTCGGAGGCGATTGAGCGCCAATGTTGGAATGCGGTTGAATTACTGCTTTACTGGCAACTGTTTCAGCCTCCATCGTTTTATAAACCTCTTCACACACACACACACACACACACACACACACTTTCCCCATGTGGGAAAAGGCTGCGTTGAGGTTTGCAAGGCCCACGATGGAATGCAGCAGATTTTTTATTTATTTATTTTTTAAATAATCAGCGCCTGCTGTTACTGCAGAACTTTGCTCCCGCCCGGCGGCGGGAAACAAAAAGCGCTCCTGCCACCACCTCATCGCGACATCAAAACGCACAAAAACATTTCGAGTTGTTTCGGTTTGCCGGGCGACCACTCGCGTCGTCCGACGTCAAGCTGCTCGGAGAAACGGCTACAAAACTCTCCCGAAAGACCAAAAACGGCGTTTTTCTTCTTTGTGCGCTCATTGTGCGCCGCGCATTGGAAAACAAATATTTTGTTTAATTAATGACATTCAATCCCAAAGATTTTTGACGGTTTTTTTGAGAGTTCGAAGTGGTACTTGTTTATACGTAGCATATTTTTCACTTTATAAGCCACAACTTTTTTTTTCCTCATGATTGGAGCACTGAAAATATGTGACCCAATGGCTGCGTTCAAAAATGTGGTTTTAAAAAGATCAAAATGAATCAGATTTTGGAAAAAAAACTCATATATGTCATTGTATATACAGTATATGCATGATTATATATTTGAATTATGCGCAATATGTTCCCATGGAGCATATGATCATTTTTGCACTCCAGATTTTGATGTCTCTCCAACGATCGTCCCTCATCGAGTTGAAACAATCCAAAATACAAGATCAATCATAATTTCGTTTTCCATCACTGTTAAAATAATAATCTAGGTTAAGATGGTGCAAGGTAAGCTGAGCTGCATGGCGCTTGGTGATTCTGTTTGGCCAAGATTATGTTCCACATCCACACAGCATAGTGGATAAATCGCAATACCATGACGCAATATATTTCCTTAATGTTCTGTGTCCCTAAATTCCCGATGCCCCTGAAGGCACCGCTTGAGTGTCTCAAGGGAGGAGGAAAAAAAAGACCCCTGTGGAAGACTAAAGAGGCCGCCCTTGGGTCAGCTTGTTTTCTGGACTTTCCTTAATGTTGTGTGTCCTTAAATTCCCGATGCCCCTGAAGGCACCGCTTGAGTGTCTCAAGGGAGGAGGAAAAAAAAAAAAAGACACCTGTGGAAGACTAAAGAGGCCGCACTTGGGTCAGCTTGTTTTCTAGACTTGACTTAATGTTGTGTGTCCCTAAATTCCCGATGCCCCTGAAAGCACCTCTTGAGTGTCTGTAGGGAGGAGGAAAAAAAAAAAGACCCCTGTGGAAGACTTAAGAGGCCGCGCTGGGGTCAGCTTGTTTTCTGGACTTTACCTAATGTTGTGTATCCCTAAATTCCCGATGACCCTGAAGGCACCACTTGAGTGTCTCAATGGAGGAGGAAAAAAAGACCCCTGTGGAAGACTAAAGAGGCGGCGCTGGGGTCAGCTTGTTTTCCGTGGCTGCAGATGATCAACAGGCTGTTTGCCACTCAGCTGTGTAATATGTGTGTGTGTAGTTTGTGTGTTGGTGAACGTGTGTACCCGTGAATGTGTGTATCCGAAAAGTCCCACTCCCCCAAGTCTGGGAACAGGCTGATCATTGTCTCGTCCCGCTCCCCGCGGGTTCACACGGTTAACACACTTCCGTCTCTCTCGCTCAGCCTCCCAACACACACACACACACGCACACACACACACACAGCTGCCTTTGTGCGACAGAAAGTGTAATCTAACTGACTAGAGAGAAGCGGGCGATATTTTCGAGGAGAAGAAGCGGGCGTCACAAAGCAGCAGATGTAAAAACACTCCTGTAGCTGTCACTTGAATGCGGTGCATAAATCTGACGAGAGCTTCTGTGTGTTTCCGAGGTGTGTGTAAAAAGACGCGTGTGAGTGTGATAATAATTCATGGGAAAAGAAGATAGAGGCTTTTTAATGTCAGCCTGGGGTCAGCTGCGCCTGAGCCGGGATCAGATGTTTGTTCTTTCTTTCAGCGGGACACTGTTATTCTTTCGTTTTTTTTTTTTTTTTTTTGTCTTCTTATCTTCTCTTGTGCTTATTTTACAGATAAATATGCTGAATTTGACCTGAATGACCAAGGCGAGATCGGTGAGTAACCAGAATGTGAAAGTAAGCAGATGCTGACTCATGCGCAAAGTCAACCACAGGAAGCCCATGACCAAGTTGTTTGTGTTGGAAAAGTGAAATGCTCAAATCTGATGATTATCTGATGATCGTTTTTTACGTTGTTTTGAGAAAGCATACATTAATTACTCCATTAATATGCCTTTCGTGGCCCCGCCAATCGAAAGACATTCTGTTTCGACATTTTTTTGTGGAATACGTGTTAGTTTTTTTCCTATCTCTTGTGGCGCCCGTTTTGATCATTTTTTTCGACTGAGAATGACATCACAATCGCCCAGAACGCAGATAACCAATGACAGCTCGACTTGTATATGTCACATGACCAACGGGTGAGCCCGGGGCGTTACCCGAGTCTTGAGCGCAGGTGATGTCATTTTTAATCGACACTAAGTGGATAAATGTGTTTTGAAATTTTAGACAAAATTATAACTGATTAAGCTGACTTTTCCTATAAAGGAAAATGAATGAAGCAGCCATTTTGCCAATTGCTGTTGACTGGAAACGACGAGAGTTGCCCACAACTCAGATAACGGCAAATCACAGCTCATTATCACATGACCAAACTTGGAAAACGTTTCCAAGTGTGATGGCAAGCGGCAAAATGGCCTCCGCGATATGGATAAAAACCAGGGGGCTTTTACTGCTAAATTCATATTCCAAAAATGCCATTACCGTATTTTCCGCACTATAAGCGCACCTAAAAGCCTTATTTTTTATTTTTTTGAAAATCTGATGGTGCGCCTTATAATCAGGTGCGCCTTATATATGGATCAATATTGAGATTGGGATTCGTGGATGGTGAATGATGTGATAAAGTCAGCTTTACCTTACAGTTGAACAAGGTTGGTCATATTGACATTGAGTTATTATGCTATTGAGAGTTATTATGCGAGTTGTTATTGTTATTGCTTTGAGTATTACTTTATTGTGATTGAAAAGGTTTTCAGATATGTCATTAATTGAGGGTGCGCCTTATAATCCGGTGCACCTTATATATGAAAAACGTTTTTAAATATGTCATTAATTGAGAGTGCGCCTTATAATCCAGTGCGCCTTATAGTGCGGAAAATACGGTACTTCCCCTTTAATAAAAGGTCTCTTTAACAATAAGTCACTTCCCGAAAGGATTTGATCGTTCCGATCGATGAATTGTTGCTTTTCTGGTCAGCTAACGCCCGTAATGTCATTTGAATGCATTCCAATGAGGAAATTGCGATTTGCGATCGCGCTCCAATCGCTTGATTTTCGTCCGTCGTCAGACCTGATGGGCCTCAAGCAGATGATGGAGAAGCTGGGCGTTCCCAAGACCCACTTGGAGCTGAAGAAGATGATCATGGAGGTGACGGGCGGCGGCAGCAGCAACACCATCGACTACAGGGACTTTGTCAAGATGATGCTGGGCAAACGCTCGGCCGTGCTCAAACTGTGAGTCTCCTAACCGTCCGCCCGTTGCGTCGTCCCGGCCGCCGTTCGTCTCCGTGGCAACAAAAGCCGCCCGCCGTTATTCTTAGCTGCGGGATCATGTGATTAGCGAAGTGATTATTGGTGAGTCGCCGACGAACGTTGGGGAGAGGTCCCGCGACCTAAAACCCGCCCTTGTTCCGTGACTGCAAAAAATGGGGAAAAATAGGGGGAACGGCGTGCTGACGTTTGCCGCTATTTTGAACGGCGTTATCGCAGCTGATCCCTTTTAAAGCAAGCGACCTCGAGGGTGAGATGCACGGCAGCTCCGCGGGACTAAGCCGGCTGCACTCTTTAGTTGGCAAATCTCCTTATCCCTAAATGCAGCCAGCGCATAAAAATGTGCAACTTTTCCTCCATTGCCCTGCAACCTTTTTCTTTTTTTTCCTTACAAAACGACATCATCAAATCCCATACTGCTGTCATCTAGGAATAAAGCAAACATATTTTATTAGCAATGCCAGAAGCTACGTCATGTAGCGGCACCGTTTTTTTTTTTTTTTTCTGGCTCGTCCGCTGGAAAATTTCATCACTTTACGCAATAGGGCTCGAGCAATCAAATCGGACAAAAATAATCAACCAAATGGCCGATATTTACAGATTCCAATTAACCTTCTACCTTAATGTATTTGGTTACAATACTGATCCATACCATAACTTTATACCCTTAAATTATATATTATGAAATGTGTTGATGACCCTATTCTGCAAACCTGTCATTGAAAATGAAGCAAAATGTTCATTTTTTTTTCAAGCAATGATTAGCTATGCAAGAAAGTTGCGCAAAAATTTGACGGAGATGTAACTACTCAAAATCACAACCTAAACTCAGTTTGAAAAAATACAAAACATTAAAATTAAAAAAAAAAATTGCTTCATTTTCCAGTTGGTTTGCTTTTAATTTGAAAAGAAAATTCACGTGTGTGTGTATAAGATATTACATTAGATTTGCTGATACCCACAGAAACACCGTTAACATGTAAAATAGTCCCTGAAGTGCCTTCATATACCCCAAGGATATTCTAGAGACCACAACCACGTGGCGCGCTTTTCGGTTCATCTCGCGGGCGCCGCCGACAGTTGGTCTGGACCCAGAGGGCGTCCCGCAGAACACCCAAACGAAACAGATTGGCAGATATCGCCGGGAGGGAGGGCCGACCTCATTTTATGAATTCCTTGAACGTTACCGCAAAGCTCTCACACTTCAAATGTTCCCCGAACGCGAGCTACTTGTTTAAACGAGGGTGTACCACCTGCCCGTTGCGCCCATACAGCTTAGCGGTTCTCGTTGAGGAATGCGGCCGCCGATGCCGTCTTGATAACATTCCGCGCAAGTGAAAAAATTCTCGGCGGTGAAAAATGCGGCTCCCGAGGTTTTCGGTCAAGTCTGGATAGGGGGTGGGGTATTGTTGGAGGCATTTGGCTGAAGACTGAGTACTTAACAGAGAATAATGGTCCGTTTGGCTTGAGATTTGTATTCAGGTCCACTCGTGGTGATAAACGGAGAAGATTGAAAATGTATTCTGCGAGTGTGCAGAAAATGTCAGCGGTGGCTGTTGGCCGCGTGAAGAAGAAAATGAGCGTCAGCATCTTTTTCAACATCTGGACGGCTTTTCTCTGGGGCTTACTGGAGCCTCTGTCAGTTCCAAAAAAGGAAATTGAAGACATTTCCTTCTTAATAGCCCCCTTTAAATCTTTCTTTATTTTTTTTTTTTTGCAGCCGTGTGTGTGTCTTGAGGCTCACAAGATTTGATAATGTGGGCCAAGGACATGGTCCAACGGTCATGACAGTTTAACTGAGCATTTTCTTAACACAAAGATATGTCCTGGCCCGAAACAGATAATGGCCATAGTACCAAGAATAACCTGTGGGGGGCAGCATTGTGCCACCTGCTATGCGGTGCTTTGCCCTGCAATATTGTACATTTGACATTTTTTTCATTTTTACATGGTACTCATTTTCCTGAGATCATTATTTATAAAATATGTTCCTTTTCAGCATGAACAAAAAGTCTTTTCCCCGGTAGGTTTTGTAAATGCTTTTAAAGGGTTAATAATTAAAGAATAATTAGTTCTATCCATGCACATATGTAGCATACATTTAGTAACGCCCGCAAAAAATTGAAAAATAGGATGGTCTGTCTTTGTAGTCTGTGATGTAACGATGACACTTTTTTAAGACATAGCCATTAACTGGTATTTACCGCCACCTACTGTCTTGAGGAGGAATACAAGTCAACAAAGGGTTTGCGGACAGTGTGACCGCCGCGCAACGGAATGTTGCAAAAATTGCAGGAAAATCAATGTAATCAATCCGATTAAAATGCATCTCAAAAATTGTAATGATAATGGTTCTGTATGGTCCAAATTTTGGACAGTCATTATTTAAGTCCACAAAATCTCGCACGTCCAGCTGCAATCAGGTAGAAATGTCTGAATCGTTGCATTTTGACAGTTTTAATGATCTGCTGGAAATTTCAGATCCCTGATGTTTTTTTTTCATTGATACTTTTATGATATCATATAAAGACATCATAGAAAATCAAAGGAATTTCCATAATTCGGAACGTAATGTTGCCGCAAGAGTTAAACTGCACTTTTAACACTCGCTGTAAGGCAAAGGTGTCAGAAGCAAGTCTGATGTTTTTCCTTCTACTTCGCGTCCACAGAATCTTGATCTTCGAAGACAAAGCCAACGGGTCGACGTCCTGCAAGCCGGACGGCCCGCCTCCCAAGCGAGACATCTCCAGCTTGCCTTAAACCTGCCCCCCCCCCTCCCCCCCTCCCCTTTCCTCCCTCCCGCCTCCACTGGCTGCTTTCCAATTTTCTCACCCCGGTGGACCACTCGCGGACGGGCGAGGGTACTTTTGTGACGTACGGTGAAAGGTGTCTGTTTTGCGTAAGGTGGCGCTCGTCGCTAAACCACGTTTGACTGTGAATATTATTCTTTAGGTAAATTGTAGCAACCGTAGTGTACGCGTAATCTTAAGTTTTGTTTTTTTAAATAGTTGTCTTGTATTAAGGGAAGATGCTTTTATATTTAGACGAGCACAAGCAGCTTTCTTCATCCCGTTCCCGCAGGGATCCCCCGTTTGAGAGATTACGCGCCCCGATTCCTGCGGAGCTGGAACACTGATCTGGAATCAGTAACTAGTTTGTCGAGTCCACCTTTTGGACTTTGACTGGCGCTCGCGTCACGGTTTGAGGTCAGGCGCACGCAACAATAACAACAGTACAATCATGTTCTTTCCAAGTGCCTCGGCGGAAACAACGGGCCAAGCAGTAAATACGACCTCCACAAATCCGGGAAATCTGTCTTTGATGTCTAATTTTTATGTTGTAAAACATTCCTGTCAGTGTTCTTGTTGGTGATGGACAAATGAAGCTTCATGAAGCACTCGCGATGTTTTTGGATTCCTCGTAAAGATGCAGTGGAAATTTAATATGTTTCTGCTGCACTGGTGTTTATCTTTCAACCAAGAGCACCATCTAGAGGAGTCAAAACATATCACAGGTACTTTATGAAGCTTCATGAAGCACTCGTGATGTTTTTGGATTCCTCGGAAAGATGCAGTGGAAATTTAATATGTTTCCGCTGCACTAGTGTTTATCTTTCAAGCAAGAGCACCATCTAGAGGAGTCAAAACATATCTCAGGTACTTTATGAAGCCTCATGAAGCACTTGTAATGTTTTTGGATTCCTCAGAAAGATGCAGTGGAAATTTAATATGTTTCCCCTGCACTAGTGTTTATCTTTCAAGCAAGAGCACCATCTAGAGGAGTCAAAACATATCTCAGGTACTTTATGAAGCCTCATGAAGCACTTGTGATGTTTTTGGATTCCTCAGAAAGATGCAGTGGAAATTTAATATGTTTCCCCTGCACTAGTGTTTTATCTTTCAAGCAAGAGCACCATCTAGAGGAGTCAAAACATATTAATGGTACTTTATGAAGCTTCATGAAGCACTTGTGATGTTTTTGGATTCCTCGGAAAAATGCAGTGGAAATTTAATGTTTCCGCTGCACTAGTGTTTATCTTTCAAGCAAGAGCACCATCTAGAGGAGTCAAAACATATCACAGGTATTTTATGAAGCTTCATGAAGCACTTGTGATGTTTTTAGATTCCTCGCAGTTGAAATGTAATACATTTCTGTTGCACTAGAGTTTATCTTTCAAGCAAGAAAGAGCACCATCTAGAGGAGTCAAAACATATCTCAGGTACTTTATGAAGCTTCGTTTTTCCGTTATTCTTGATCCCTTTTACGCATTTCCTCCTTTTTAACACTTTAAATGTCTTTGTAAATGTTGTTTACTCGGCGTTTAGATTCGTTTTGACATGACAAGTCTTTCAGTGGTACGTCAAAGGTTTTGGTTACTTTTTTGGGACTCTTCCAGATCTTCCTGGCTAGCTCATTGGCCACTTCAGAACATGCTCAGCTTTTTATCAGCTCATCCTGTTAACATTTTTTCTCAAACTGCATGAGCAACGGATACAACATTTTTATATGAACATTCTAACAGCACTTAACCATAACCAACAATGTTTTTAAAAAAAAAAGACCAAAAAAAGTCACAAGCATACGGCAGCTAACCAATCAGCGGCTAGCACAAAAAGCTAACATAGCAATCTACATCGCTAGTCAAATATTTAGTTGGAATTATTTTGCTTGAAATTTCAGAACATCCTTCTCTAAATGAGGTCCTGCAGGGTATGCTGATTCTAATTAATAGGTGATTTTAAAGGATTATTTTTACAATTTTACAAGTGTGTGGACCTTGGATGTACCACTCAATGTGTGTGTGTGTGTGCGCGTGCTGTGATTTGTGCCTCTCCACTCGCACTGTTTAACTGTGAACATGTCATAATTTTAAGGCCCTTCATGCGTTTTTGTTTGACGTGAAACTGTTGTTTGATTTTCAGCGTGCAAGCTTTTTTTTTTTTTTAGCATTTATTCAAAAGATGCACTTATTTTTTTCCAGACACCAAAGGAATTAAAACATTCTGCAGACACTGTGTTTACTGTGAGATGTTTAATGTGCTGCTTTTAACGGAAATTGAGGAGCAGAGAACACTTAGGCAAAACAATTTGATTTAGTTTTCATTTTCCAGCTCACTTAAGCTGTCAAAACATGCTAGTCTATTTAGACTCAATTCAATTACTTTGATTCATATTTGAGTGCCGCCTGACATCGTTGTTCGGCCGTCTGCTGCCACCTACTGGCCACTAAGGAAAGAAAATCTCAAAATGTTGAGACATTTTGTTTAGGCGTTAATTCTAGTGAGTTTTCTCGTCAAAGCTACCAATTTTTAATAGATGATAATTTCGTGATATTTATTGTAATCATTTTCTTGCATCATTTTACAAGGTGTGATGTTTTTTTCCTGCGTGTTGCTAAAAACATTAAAGCAGATAAAATGAAGTTGTAATGGCGAAGGGGGCGCTTTTAAGTAACCAAAGTCTGCATTTGTACTTTCTAAAATATTAACATAGTTTTGAGACCAACGCCTTTTCTGGTTTAATCTGATGTACAATGAACTTGTTTTGTTTAGGTTAGTGGGAAGTGGACGTTGGGAGTCAACAGAAGATAAGCTCCACGAGGGCGTGTCCTAAACTTCATAGTTTACAACTTTTTCAACAGACTTGAACGCGATGATGTTGAATAACTCTAAAATGACTAAAAAACAACAACACGACTTTCTTTGCAGTTGGAAATTAATCAACGGGGCGTTTATTCGAGGGTTTTGACATTTCCGAGGGTAGCCCGAAGGCGGCACCCTACGTCATTAACATTCGACGACGTCGAGCAACCATCATAAAATAACTGAAAAAAACACGACTTTATTTGAGGTTGAAAATTAATCAACGCGGCATTTATTCGAGGGTTTCGACATTTCCGAGGGTAGCCTGAAGGCGGCACCTACGTCATTAACATTCGACGACGTCGGGCAACCATCGTAAAATGACTGAAAAAAACCACTTTATTTGAGGTTGAAAATTAATCAACGCGGCATTTATTCGAGGGTTTTGACATTTCCGAGGGTAGCCCGAAGGCGGCACCCTACGTCATTAACATTCGACGACGTCAAGCAACCGTCGTCTGCTTCGGCCCCTCCCACTACGTGCGGCGCGGAGGCTCTCTTGAAGCACGGCGTCGCAGCTTCTCAGTCCATCTGTGCCCGCCGCTTGCTGCTTGGCTAGCGAGGCCGCTGCGGGAAGATGGCGACGGAGAAAACCAAACACGAAGGCAGAGTCAAAATCGGACACTACATTCTCGGCGACACGCTCGGAGTTGGCACGTTCGGGAAAGTGAAAGGTAAGAAGCTGGGAATCACCCCCCCACGTCCCCCCTCCCTTTGACTTCAACTGAAAGATGGTGGCCGGCGAAGTTAGCATAGCGGCTAACTCGCCAAGCTAACTTGTCAACCACAAAAAAGGCGTCGCACTTGTCTCTTCTCCCTGCCCGTTACCTCAACTTATTCGCGGCGACGAAACGATTCTCGCCCCCGCCGGTTTCGCCGGGGGGAGGGGGCACTTTGATTTGTTGCTTAGCCGGGGAGAGCCACAAGTCGCTAGTCAAGATAGCCACCTGGAAGTCAGCTAGTGATAAATTTCAAAAAGATGGAAAAATCATGCCGATTTTCAGTCGAAGCCGGCGGGCATGAGGTTCGGCGTCAACTCAATAGACTGTCAGGTCGGGGATGCAAATTATTTGGAAGGCGCCGGTGTTGCTGGGACAGGGGGGCACTGTGAAGTTTGGTAACGTGGGGGACACAAGTGACGTGACCGGAGTTTAATGAAGCCCTCTTCTATTGTTATTTTGATGTCTTTCTTTCTTTTATAGCCGTTTCTATCAAAATATTACGTGGGGTAAATGAGCTTTTGCAAGTTTCAGCAAGTATCTTTTTGTTGACTCTTACAACTTGATTCATCATTTCAAAGTAAGAGCAAATCCATTTGAACATGAAGCAAATTATTGCTACATTGTGTTTCATAGTGACGACTTTGCCGAACATTTTATGCTTTTTTTTCTTTTTTTTATCAGGATTTTTGCAAGTTTGCGCGGTACTAGGGTGCGAAAACATTGCAAAAGGTTGGCAACAATTGACTTAGTGCAGCAGTTTTTAAATGGGGCTCCCATTGCACGTGAGAGTTTAACAGCGATTTTTGCAGGTATTCGCAAATCTTAAATGGTTTTTATTGCCCTGAAAGGCATAATTCATTTATATTTTCAAATTGAGGGCAAGTTAATTGGAACATGAAACAAATTATTGCTGCATTGTTTTAGGACTCTTTTGCAAAATCTTGCATGCCTTTACAAGAGAGTTTAACGGTGTTTTTACAGGTGTTAGCAAATCTACCTAAATGGTTTTTATTGCCCTGAAAGGCACAATTCATTTTTCTTTTCAAATTAGGAACAAATTAATTGGAGCATGAAGCAAATTATTGCTGATATTGAGTTAAGTGACTCCTTAGCAACACATATGTCTTTATTTTTTTCTTGATTTTTTTTTTTTTTATATATATAGATGGTTGGCGCAGATTTGGCGGTACTTAGCTTAAAGAAAAAAATGTATACATTAAACCGTTTATACTGCACAGCCGTGGGCTGTGAGACCCAATGGACATTTTTTTATGTACAACACAACGGCGGCGGCTGATTTCATTGTCTCGGTTGCGTACTCACAGTGGGCCAACACGAGCTGACCAAGCACCAAGTGGCCGTGAAGATCCTGAACCGGCAGAAGATCCGCAGTTTGGACGTGGTGGGCAAAATTCGCCGGGAGATCCAGAACCTCAAGCTTTTCAGGCACCCTCACATCATTAAACTGTAAGTACTAGCTTACGACCCGCGCGCTGGTCCGCTAATCCTGCTGCCACGTTATTGCCACCCACTGAGCTATTTCCAGACCCCGACGGTGGCTTCCAGAGACCGTTGGTTCGGGATGATACCCGTCTGAGCCTCCTTTATCCCCTGGCGGTCGGCCCTAATGGAATATTGTGAAATGTAACCTGAATTCGCGCAGCGGTCAAAGAGTTTTTGAAGGAAATTGCGATCCAAAACGTCCTTTAAAAAAAACTATCACAAAAAATAATAATTTCAGCAACACACGAACTGAGGTGTGTAAAGTGTGCTGTAATTTGTGAATTTGAACTCATTCACTGACAGGAAAGGGACACTGCACTGGCTGTAGTGCACGCTCTGGCGCACAGTTGGCAAAGATGGCATCGGCACACACACACACACACACACACACACACAAAGGGAGTTTACATTCCTGTGCACGGACGACATGGAGGTGCTATGTGAGCAATGCGGAGGCTTGTCGCAGCGTCCGAGCAAACTCGCATTTTCCCCCCGTGAATTCCACACGTTCCTTTTCAACCACCGATTCCGCTTGTCAAAAAGTTTCGAGACACTTTGTCACGCTACCAAATGACAAGCACAAAACCGCATGTCCGGGTTCTACAATTTAA
This sequence comes from Hippichthys cyanospilos, assembly GCF_059441005.1. Classification (NCBI taxonomy): domain Eukaryota; kingdom Metazoa; phylum Chordata; class Actinopteri; order Syngnathiformes; family Syngnathidae; genus Hippichthys; species Hippichthys cyanospilos. The sequence continues at coordinate 16,876,402 of NC_142383.1, read as the reverse complement.
ATATTGTAGGACTGTTTTCACAGTTGATTTTTTTCATGCTCTTTTCAGTGTTTGGAGAATGAAGCTTCATGAAGCACTTGTTATATTTCAGGACTCCTCTAGATGGTGCTATTATATGAAAGCTAAACAGTGGTTCCAGTGGAAATGCATTACCGTAATTCCCCAAATATAAGCCGGACTCGTGTATAGGGCGGACCCTTAATGTTTGTTTCGGGTTTCCCACATGGTGAGCGGTCAGTGAACGCCTCGCCTGTGTAACTGAATTCGCTCCAAGCAGTCGCGTTTCTTTTTTATCCCGCGACGTGATCATGCCGTAATGTCATTTTGGCTTTGTGCGCGCGCGTTTGTAACCGTCCAATCGCACGGCCATCCCCGCAGGTATCAGGTTATAAGCACCCCGACAGATATCTTCATGGTGATGGAGTACGTATCGGGAGGAGAACTTTTCGACTACATCTTGAAGAACGGAAAGGTAAACGAGTCAAACTTGTTGTTGTTGTTGTTTTTTTAATGGAGCAATTTAATAAAGGGATTTACCCAAAGGGGAGTCTACTAGCTTAAGGCTAACATGCAATGGTAAATTCCATTGGCGGGCTAAGTCGATTAGCATCCACGCTGCCGTCTTGAAGTCGGCTTCACGCTTTTTACCGCCTCCTTTCTCTTCCGGCAGTTGGATGAGAAGGAGAGCCGTCGCCTGTTCCAGCAGATCATCTCGGCCGTGGATTATTGCCACCGGCACATGGTGGTGCACCGGGACCTCAAGCCGGAAAACGTCCTGCTCGACGCGCAGATGAACGCCAAGATAGCGGATTTCGGTGAGCGGGCGCCACCGTTTTAGCGCGTGGCGGTCGGCCGTCAAGGCCGCGTCTGATCGGTTGGGATCAAGGAGTGCCCTCGAGTGAACGCACTTTTCACGCGCTCCATCATCAGCCGTCGGTTTTTTAAAGGAATAAAAGTAGGTGAAACGGCCAAATACTAGATATATTCAATGCAAATATTATAAAAAATTACATTTATATTATAAAATTATATTAAATATTTATATCATAATATATATGAAATATTTAAAAAAAACAAAATGAATAGGAAGTATAATAAATTGTTGAATTTTCAACCAATTTCTCTTCAAACGATTGATTTGATGCCCAAATAAATGAAATAAACTGGTAAATACATGAATGAAACATACGCTCAAATAACTAAATAAATACAAGATCCTTTTTTACTGCCTTTGCCTTTTTATTAAATTCCGGAAATTGTGAAATATGTACGCCGAATATGTATTACATTTCACCATATCCTACTTTCATTGGCGCCATAAAAGGCAAAATCGAAATCCTCATAAAATGATTATTCCGCATAAAAAACCGAGTCAGATGAAATTTGACACTTGTTCACACGGGTTGATCCGTAAGCAAAGGCGGACCTGCGTGCAGGTTTATCCAACATGATGTCGGACGGAGAATTCCTGCGCACCAGTTGCGGCTCCCCCAACTACGCGGCTCCGGAAGTCATCTCGGGAAGGTGAGGGGGGCTGTTGTCGCCGGCGTCGTCGGGTCCCGCGCGGCCGTCTGACGGGCCGGCGCCGGCAGGTTATACGCGGGTCCCGAGGTGGACATCTGGAGCAGCGGGGTGATCCTGTACGCCCTCCTGTGCGGCACGCTGCCCTTCGACGACGACCACGTGCCCACGCTCTTCAAGAAGATCTGCGACGGCGTCTTCTTCACGCCGCCCTACCTGAACCCGGCCGTCACCGGCCTCCTCAAGCACATGCTGCAGGTGGACCCCATGAAGCGGGCCACCATCAAGGAGATCAGGTGGGGGATCGGCCTTTTGGATGCACGCCAAGCTAACTTCCGTAGTTTCCTTTATGACTTTTCTTGGCGCTTTATCTGCTTTTTTGTGGCTCCTGGGTGCTTTTTGTACTTTGCCGCCGCCCTCTGGCCACTGGTGGCGTTGCACCAAAGAGCTTTGACAACGCTAGTCAATTTAATACTGTGCGATTGTACGTGCGTACACAATTAGGGCTCTGTCTTACAATTATTTTGTTTATTATAAATACAAATAAATTATTAATATTACTTGGGTCATTCCTGCGGAAGTTGGCTCAAGTTAATGCTGAAACTTGCGGAAACATTTTTAGCTTTTTTCTTTCTTTAATATGCTTTTAATGACGCCTTTTAGTCATCGTCGACCCGACTCAAGTGTCAACTTTTTTTGAATGCGCCGTACAAAGCGGTACATCGCGATCGACCCGGCTCGCCATCGCTTGACGCGGCGCTTTCCCCCGCCCCGCAGAGAGGACGAGTGGTTCAAGCGGGACCTCCCCAAGTACCTGTTCCCCGAGGACCCGTCGTACAGCAACAACATGATCGACGACGAGGCCCTCAAGGAGGTGTGCGAAAAGTTCGAGTGCGCCGAGGAGGAGGTGCTGGCCTGCATCTACGGGCGCGACCACCAGGACCCGCTGGCCGTGGCCTACCACCTCATCATCGACAACCGCCGCATCATGAACGAGGCCAAGGACTTCTACCTGGCGTCCGGCCCGCCCGACCCCTTCCTGGACGAGCAGCACCCGGGCGTCCCCGGCGCGTCGGCGCCGCCCGCCGCCAAGCCCCACCCGGAGCGCGTGCCCTTCCTGGTGGCCGAGACGCCGCCGCGCCCGCGCCACACGCTGGACGAGCTCAACCCGCAGAAGTCCAAGCACCAGGGCGTGCGGCGGGCCAAGTGGCACCTGGGAATCCGCAGCCAGAGCCGCCCCAACGACATCATGACCGAAGTGTGCCGCGCCATGAAGCAGCTGGACTACGAGTGGAAGGTCCTCCGCTCGTTTCCCGTCTTTTTTTTGCCTTTTTTTTTTGCCGTCGTTTGCGACCCAAAATGAGGCCGGCCGACTCCGCCCGTTTGAAGTCTCGTTTAGCTTTTCATTTGTCCGCCGCAAACATCGAACTCACTTTTTTTGTACGTGAATCATTTGAGTTTCCATCAAACGATTCCAAAACAAAAAATGGCCGACTGCTTTTGAGGGGGGAACCGTAGCCGGATCACAGCATACAGTGGCGAAAAAAAAAAAAAAACACGTGTTCATTGCCTTTTTTTTGTTTGCGCACGCAGGTTGTGAATCCCTATTACTTACGCGTGAAAAGGAAAAACCCGGTGACTGGCATGCAGACCAAGATGAGCCTTCAACTGTACCAGGTGGACAGCCGAACCTACCTCCTCGACTTCCGAAGCATAGACGGTAGAGTCTTTTTTTCCTTTCCTAAATGTACGTGAACCTATCATTTCAAATCATAGCAAAGAATGCTAGTCAACAACAGTAGCTATCAGAAAATATCTGAGTCCAGAATGAACTGCTTGGATATGCGTGATGATATCACAATCGTTAATGTTGAATTTATGCAATTTCTCGCAGTTAAAAAAACAAATACTATATTAAGTTGTATGTCTTAAAAATGAGCTTTGATAGTTTTATTTCCACTGGACATGTTATGTATGAAAAGTACTAGCGGTATCGGTGAGTCCACTGGAGTCCTCTCACTGATATTGTTGTGGGAATAACAGCAAACATCCTTCAAGTTTTGAAGGTGTTTTCAGACTGATAACGCATCGGAAAATCCCTATATTTAATTTTGCCAAGTGTCATGCATAAATCATTTTTTTTGCCAGGGACTTACCTCAAAAAGTTGCTTCTATGCCGCATACATTTTATAGTCCCGATGAGGAGTTGCCGTTGTTGCCCTTATAAGGCCATGACTCGGTCAACGTAGAATGACGAGCGGCGCTTCAGTTCTCAGCAAAAGCGCCTTCATTTGTGGCTGGACGCGACCGAGTATTAACAGGCCGTTGGACTGCTTCAGATTCCACGGTAGGACCGAGAGTGGGAGTGTAAAATGGCGTTTTTTGGTTGTTTTTTTTAATAACCTGGAGGAGCGAGGGAACACTCTAATGGAAATCAGCATTGCCCTAATATATATATATATATATATATATGTATATATGTGTATATATATATATATATATATATATATATATATATATATGGGCGGGCCCTAAAAATGCAAAGAAGCAACCTTGTGTCATTTCCCAGATGACATGTCGGACCCCAAATCGGGCACGGCCACCCCCCTGCGCTCGGGATCGGTGGGCAACTACCGCACGGCCGGCAAGAGCGAGGCGGACGGCGCCGAGTCCCCCGGCGCGGCCCCGCAGCCCAAGACGCCCGCCGAGGGCTCGCTGGCGTCCTCGCTCACCTCCTCCGTGGATTCCACGGGGGGCGGCGAGGCGGCGGCGGCGGCGCCGGCTCGCCCGGGCAGCCACACCATCGAGTTCTTCGAGATGTGCGCCAACCTCATCAAACTGCTGGCGCGATAGCCGGCCGCGCACGGCTTCCTTTGCTCTTCCGGCGGCTTCTTTTTTCTTTTAGCAATAAGCATGCAGTCCGTCGGCCGGCGCTCGGGCCGCCCTTTGACCCCTGCGTATTCTGGATCCGTATGTAGACGCCGCGTGGAATGATTACACTGAATTCGCTGTACTGTCGAGCCAGCCAAAAAAAAAAAAAAGTAAGATCAACTTTTTGTGTTTTTTTTTGTTTGTTTTTCCCGCGCGGGAGAAGGAAGAAGCACTTTTGCACATCTTTCTTCTCGTTCCTGCTGCTCTCCAGGGTTGTCGTTTTGGTTTTCCTCAAAACGGCGGCGCGCTCATCAGGCTGTCAGGAAGTGCAATGACACCCCCCCCCTCCTTCTCCTTTTCAAAGTCACAATTTTTTTGTTCCATGTCCAGCTATAATTGTCCGAAATACTCAACTTGTAACCAAATATAAATATGATCATATGACGCTATGTCGGTGCTGACGAACTATGTTGAGGTGAGACTACATCTGTTAAAGGGTTAGTCATACTTATTTGTACTTATTTAGTAGGAGTGGGGAAATGAAGCTTCATGAAGCACTTTTTTTTCGTTAAACTAGTTGCCTAGATGTTTTTTTTTCAACTGGTTGCCTTGCTTTAAAATTAAAGGCTTGTACGTTCCCACTTCCTCTTTAAATTAAGAGTGCCCTCTACAGGAGTCAAAAAACACCACCAGTGCTTCACGATGCTTCATTCATCTTTCACCGCTAAATTGTGCTTTGACGCCATCTTGTGGCATCCATAGGCTATTAAAAGTACTTTTAAGGGTACAGATCACGACAAAATCCCTCTGAAATTATTGGGAACATTGTGTTGCTTTTTTTTTTTATGACATTAATTCATATCAACACTTTAAGGGGGGATTTACGCTGCAGGTCCAAATGGCTAGTTTATTTTATTTTTTAATTTTGAGTGACATGTGGCAATTAACACTCATGAACAGATTACATATAAACGATGGAAGTAAATACCCAAATAATACAAATTTGAAATGTTAAAAATGGACAAACGTAGCAGAATTAAGTGTAAATCCAATCTTAGTGATAACTTACAATACTGAGATCTATTGCTGGATTTTTTTTTTTTTTTTTTGGGGGGGGGGGGGCACTTTTCAATCATAATCGCACGGGCTTTCACATCCTGTTGAATTCCTTTGTCAACTTACGCCAACAAACGGGGGGTGTCAACTACATTTTAGCCAAGAAATCCTGTGCCTGCTTGATGATCAATAAAAAAAAATAAAAAAACTAGCTTGCAGTTTGGACTTGACAATCTTAAAAATTAAAAATGACAGTTTTAAACCCTGGAGCTACTTAATGCTGTTAGTCTTTTTTTTTTTTAACCCCTTATTGTCAACTATTAAAACAACATTTTGTTAGTTTTTTTTATTGTGTAAATCATTTGGAATTGTGTTGTAATTAATATTAATTGCCTTTTTTTTCCCGTGTGCAGTTTGTTTTAAAAAAAAAAATGCCATAACAAAGCATTTGTCACCCCTGTGCTTGTACTTAATTACATTTGACAGTCACGAGGAAAAGCATTACATATTTCTATACCGGACTAGCTTATGAATGTGTCACCTGTTATGGAAATCGTTTATCGTTTGCTGTCAGGTTGCCTTATTTAGCAGGAGCGGGGAACCTACTAGCAAAAACTAACAACACAAAAATTGCGTTGAAATCATGAGAAATATATTTTGCGTGATATTTTTCAGGATTGAAAATTTGAGGTTAAAAAGGTTCCCCTGCTTCTGCCTTCACATCATCATCAGTACTGTTTTGAATCATTGGCCAATTTTGGTTCCCGTTAAGTCATTCATAAGGGGAAAAAACGATAAAAAATGATGTATTGTTTTCAATATTTTTTGCCAAACTACTGTGGACCTCTGGAGATTTTTTTCAGCCCAATGTTAAGACGCGATACTTGGTGGTTCCATGAAGCAGTTTCAGTTGTTGCTGATGATGAAAAATACGTTGTTACATTTCATTCCGACTGAACACCTTAAGTTGATTTATTTTTTTTGTTGAGAAGAGTTTATAGAATCTAGTCAGAATCATTGAGTTTTGGGCTTACTATTTCGGGTGATTTTTTTGTTTTTGTTTGTTTGTGTGTTGAAAGACGAATGTGTGGGGAATTGTGACTGGAGTGGAATTTGTCTGAACTGCTTTGGTGTTAAGGGACCCTATTTTCCAAGAGTGACCTGTGTATATTTGAATGGACAGTGTCGGAATCGTTTGTATACACAACTGCCTAAATAAACTGCTAAATTGCACACAAATCTTTAAAGGATTGTCAATTTATTTCATTTGAACTTTGCAAGTTGCCATTTTGTTGTCACACGTGCCTAAGGAAAACGAGCAATCTAACTCGTAAATACGAATATATTTTAAAAACAATAATAAAAAACGCGATTACTAAACGCAGTGAGATTTAGTGAAAGCGCACTTAAAAGCCGATACACATTTTAAAAACATTTTAACGTTGAAACTGAGACGTAGTTTGTACTTCCGCATTGGCTACACCGAGTGACCCATCTTTTACCACAAATCATCTTTGAAGGCGAAAGTAAGCGGAACTCGTGATACGTCTTGAGTCGTGTACATTTAATTGATTTACTATATCGTATGCTATAAAGGGGTTTATTGAGCTGTATCCATAAAATGCCGTTTTGACTATATTTTTTTTAACTTCTTAAAAGTTTACTTTAAACGTTGTGAAGTAGCGGTGTTCACTACTTTCGCATTTGCGCGTGTTCATCTTTACACATAACGGACACGTGACATCTTGGGTCGTCTTCATTTAATTTATTTTCTGTATAATATAATTTATTGTGTAGTAAAACGTGTTCACGCAACAATTTTGCCTTTGTGTTTTGGTAAAAGTGTATTAAAATCTTAAAAAGTGTAATTTCAACGATAAACCTGAGAGATAACGTTTTTTACTACTTCCGCATTTGCGAGTGTTCATCTTTTCTCAAACAAATAATCTCTGGACACAATAGCCGTCACTAGTTTTTCGTCACTTTTCACGAATACTGTCCGTTTTTTTTTTTTTTTTTTTAACATAGAAATTCACAATTCAACGAGAGTCGTGTCAGTGAAGGCGGTACAATCATGTCGGAACACGACAGCAACCCTTTGACGGAACCGGTGCTCGAAAACCCCTTTCAGGTAAGGCTGCTTATCTAGCCATAGTTAGCCACGTCGTGACGTCACTACGTGTTGACGTTTTGATTGTACTTTTTGGAGATATCTTCATGATACTGACGACATAATTAATTTAATAATTAATGGGTCGTATAAGTGAATGGCATGAGCTGATGTCCTTTGTGAACCAAGATTTTTTTTTTTTAACTAGTTGCCTTTTCTAACCATCTGCTTTCCACCAAACATTGTCCCCTTCACAGCCGCGTTGACAGTCGGAATTTCTAAAAGCGCGTTCACGTCCGGTGTTCGTGAAAAGTTGCAAAAGTTCGTCAAACAATCGCCAACAGTTTTATAGTTTATAGTTTGGTAGGGGGGGTTGTCACAATTTGAACATTTACCTGCGACAACAACGCGAAATTTCAGATCGACTAAAATTGCCAAATCAGCCAACCCCACAGAAAAACAATTGCAAGTAAATTGGCAAATTTTGGGTTACGTTCATCTTAAAAGTCCTATTTTTTGCGCAATTATTCACTCAGGCTCCTGTGGGGCCACCATGTTTTTGGCGTTCGCTTTGGTACCCGAGGGCCCGCGGGAGGAAACATATGTTAACATGATGGACCCTCACCCGCAGGACACGCAGCAACAGACTTTCACTTGGCCCACTTTCTCCTCAAATCAGGACAATTTCGTCTCATGTCTTTTTGGACGCAGTAGCCAGTGTGTGTGTGCGCGTGTGTGTGCGAGGGCGAGGCGCGGGCGGGGATATGCTCGTGAAAACCGGGACGCTCGGCTCACTTCGGACCAAAGGAGCGCGCCAGGCTGATGCTAAGCTAGCAGGCGCGCGTACCAATTAAGGATGGCGAGCAAGGTACACGTCGTCCCTTTTCCGTTGACTGTTCGCGGTTTCTTTTTTTTTTTTTTAACGCTTTTCCGCTGCTGAAATATGCCTTCAAGAATTAAAAAGTGTTTAAAATGTAGGATTTATGAACCAGCTCGAGGAAAAAAGGATGGATTATTCATGGACGTCTTTTGCTAGAAAACGGATACTTTGACTCCGGCAAGGAATGTTGGATACTGCTTTTTTTCAGTATTTTTTTTAGTATTCTTTGAGCACCGTTAGTATTTTTCAACTGTAAAATTTCATTTGTGACACAAATGGTTACTTGCTGAGGATTCCGTCTTCATTATCAGCGACTGGTATTGGAAGCCTTCGCGAGTACCCGATACCTTAAAAACATGGCGATATCGAGTATCGGCACAATGCCTGGTATCGCTATCATAAAATACGCTTTTGAACAAGTTTCATGGTTTCAAAATAGGATTTAAAAATAGGGTTAGTGTTTCAAACTAGAATTAGGGTTTCAAATTAGTGTCAAGGTTTGAAAGGAGTGTTTTAAACCATGTTTAGCAGTTCTAAGTGCAGTTTCAAACTAGGGTTAGGCTTTCAAACTAGTGTGAAGGTTTCAAAGTAGGGTTTTGAACTAGCTTTAGCATTTCTAAGTACAGTTTTAAACTAGGGCTTCAAATTAGGATTTCAAACTAAAGTTAGGGCTTGAAAGTAGGGCTTTAAACCTTGGTACGCACCTTAAATTTGTGTCAAATTGAGGTTAGAGTTTCAATCTAGGCTTTAAAACTCGTTTTAGGACTTCAAAGTAGGGTTTCAAAATAGATTTAGGGTTTCCGTCTGGGTTTTCAAATTAGTGTTAGGGCTTCAAATTAGTGTCAAGGTTTGAAAGTAGTGTTTTGAACCATGTTTAGCATTTCTAAGTGCAGTTTCAAACTAGGGTTAGGTTTTCAAAGTCAGGGTTGGTTTAAAATTACAACTGGGTTTTCAAACTGGTTAGGCTTTCAAAGTAGGGTTTTGAACTAGCTTTAGCATCTCTAAGTACAGTTTTAAACTAGGGCTTCAAATTAGGATTTCAAACTAAAGTTAGGGCTTGAAAGTAGGGCTTTGAACCTGGGTAGGCACCTTAAATTAGTGTCAAATTGAGGTTAGAGTTTCAATCTAGGCTTTAAAACTCGTTTTAGGACTTCAAAGTAGGGTTTCAAAATAGATTTAGGGTTTCCGTCTGGGTTTTCAAATTAGTGTTGGGGCTTGAAAATAGGGTTTGAAGTTGCTTTCAGAGTTTCAAGCTAGGCTTTGAAACTCCAGTTAGAGCTTCAAAGTAGGGTTTTGAACTAGGTTTAGCATTTTTATGTACAGTTGCAAACTAGGGCTTCAAATGAGTATTTCAAACTAAAGTTAGGGCTTGAAAGTAGGGCTTTAAACCTGGTTAGGCACCTCAAATTAGTGTGAAATTGGGGTTACAGTTTCAATCTAGGCTTTAGAACTCGTTTTAGGACTTCAAAGTAGGGTTTCAAAATAGATTTTGAGTTTCCGTCTGGGTTTTCAAATTAGGGCTTGAAAATAGTGTTTGAAGTTGCTTTCAGAGTTTCAAGCTAGGCTTTGAAACTCCAGTTAGAGCTTGAAATTGGTCCCCGAGTATTTGATAAAAAAAAAAAAAAGACAATATCGAAAGCTGCGCTATTCATTTTAATTTTTTTTCAGGACCCTTCGGCGATCCAAGCGAGACCGACGGAGTACAATCCCTTCGCGGCCTCGTCTTTAGTCAGTATTCCCCCGTCGGCGCCGGAGCGCGTGACCGAGCGCTTTCCCTCCGCGGCGCAGCCCGCCATCATGAAGCCCACCGAGGACCCTCCCGCCTACTCGCAGGTAGCCTCTTTGGCTGCCTGTTTTTTTTTTCCTTTTCTTTTTTCTTTTGCCCGTCAGGGGTCTCCGGGGGGCGCCGGCGAGCTGCTGAAGAGGCAAGAAGAGCTGGAGAGGAAAGCGGCCCAGCTGGACCGGCGGGAGAGGGAGATGCGGTCGCTCGGCGCCGACGGAGGTGGGTGGGAACGCATCCGAAAGTTGCGCCGTGGCTTTCCTCCCCCGGATCAAATCTTCCCAGATTTTGAAATAGCGGAAAGATTCGAGTTTCACTTCTTCGTTGGTTTGAAAGCTCAACCAAAACAAAAGCCGAGACTACATGAGACTACATGTTTACAATTCATTCTGGAGCGCACTAATATTTTTTTTTGATCTATTATTTGTTTACCTTTTTGTGTTTTCATTTCGTCACTTATTTATGTTTTCATTCATTTTTTTTTACTTATGTTCTCATTTTTATTTATCGTTTAATTGATTTGCCATTTATGTATTTACTCATTTATTTAATCACTTATTTGTCCATTTATTTATTTGTTTATTTCTTCACTTTTTAACGTATGTACTCATCTTACATTTCATTTATGGACTTACCTATTTATTTATTTACCCATTTATATATTTACCAATTCACTTCTTTACTCATTTATCTAATCACTTATTTATTTGCCAATTTATGTATCTACTCATTCACTTATTCACCTATTTATTTAATCACTTTTTTCACTTTTATTTATTTATTCATTCACGTATTTATGTATCTACCATTTATTTGTTTACCTATTTATTTTTTTCAGTCCATTTAATCTTTTATTTATTTGCCCATTTATGTATTTATTGATTCACTTATTTTGTCCATTTATCCAATAATATATTTGCCCATTTATGTATTTACTTATTAATATATTTACTCATTCGCCCATTTATTTCATAAATTATTTTCCCATTTATTTCTTTTCTTATTTATATCTCTACCTATTTGTATTCACTTGATATACTTATTCATTAACTATTGTATTTATTCATGTATTCATTTATTCAGTCACCTATGATTTTATTTACCCGTCTATTATTTATTCTCCCATTCATGTTTTCATCCAGCTACTCATCTACTTAACTATTTATTTATTTGCTTCATATTTTTACCCCCGCCCCCCCCAGGCAGGAGAAACAACTGGCCCCCGCTGCCGGAGAAGTTCCCGGCGGGCCCGTGTTTCTACCACGACATCGCCGTGGACATTCCCGTGGAGTACCAGAAGACGGTCAAGATCATGTACTACTTGTGGATGTGTGCGTTTTGTCCCCGCGTCTCAAACGCGATCATTTGTGTCCCCTGTCGCGCGTCCGTCCGGTCTCAGCGGGGCGGCAAAATCAATCAAACGCCAGACATGGTCGGAAAGGTAAGGCGGGGATGTCCTCGAGCGAGGACATCGGGACTCCCGCGAGTCAAAAGTCACGGAGCCAGATATAACGCCCGTTACAGCGGACACAAATGTCGCCCGCGCGTTTGAAGTCGGTTTCGCTCGGCGGCGTGGAATAACACTTAAAAGTAATGTCAAACGTGCGCGCTACCCCTCCAGTCCACACGGGGACGCTGCTGGCCAACCTGCTGGCTTCCGTCACCTGGTTCGGCGTGGACTCGTCCCACGGCGCCGATTTCGGTCTGGCCGTCCTGTGGTTCTTGCTTTTCACGCCGTGCTCTTTCGTGTGCTGGTACCGACCCATTTACGGGGCCTTCAAGTGAGTCCTTCGAGTGAATTTTTGAGTCCTCCTTGGCATCCTGGTCTTTGTCTCCCCGCCCCGCAGGAGCGACAGCTCCTCCCGTTTCTTGGTCTTCTTCTTCGTGTACGCGTGCCAGCTCGGGGTGTACGTGATGCAGTGCTTGGGGGTCCCCGGATGGGGAGCCTGGTAGGATTTTTCCCATTTCCGTCATGTTTTGTTGACTCCTCTAGGTGGTGCTACACCGCTTTATGCCACTTATTACTCGAAATACGTTTCGTTCTAAGCGGTAGGTGAGGATTTTTCTAACCAATAAAGTAAACGCCCTACCCCGCGTCCTCAGCGGGTGGATCGCGGTCCTCCGGTGCCTGAAAGTCAACGTGGCGGTTGCTGTCTTGGTGATCCTGGTGGCGGCGCTCTTCACCGCGCTGGCCGTGATGTCGCTGGTCATGCTGACGAAGGTCGGAGCCGCCGTCGGCGCCTGCCTTCCCCCCGCCTTGTTGTTTTAACGGGCGCTTCTCCCGGCCAGGTGCACGCCGTGTACCGCGCCACCGGCGCCAGCTTCCGCAAGGCCCAACAGGAGCTGGCCACCGGCGTCATGTCCAACAAGACGGTGCGGGCGGCCGCCGCCAGCGCCGAGTCCCGCGCGGCGCAGGGGGCCTTCGAGGAGCCCGTCTGAGAGCGCCGTCGACTCGGTTAACTTTTCAAGTCGCTGGCGGCGCGGTAAAAGCCGAGCTTTCGCGTCTGTGGCCGTCATTGGCGGCGAATGAGGTAAAACGCACATCGCCGCTTGGATTCACATCCTCGTGGCGGTATTAGGACCGCGCTGCAAACAAATACGTCATAATAGTCGCATTTCAAGTTGTTTTCTATTTATATAGATATATATATTTATTGTTTATAGATATATATATCTACTATACGTGGTCTTTTGTTTTTATTGTTGCCTTACATTGTTGTTTTTTTCAAAAACAAAAAATCCACGCTCGATGTTTTTGAAATGCCTTACTACCATTTTTTAAACGCCTTACCCTGCTTTAATTTTTTGTTTTAACCTTAATTTTCATTCCTGTTTTTTTACTTTGTTTTTTTTTCAATTTAAGACAAAAAAAGCCTTGTTTTTTTGTTTAAACCTTATTTTAGTTATTTTTGTTACGTTTTCCAATGAACAAATAAATCCTGACGTTTCAAAATAGCTAAGCCACACTTTGAAATGACCACATTGTGAGCTTATACTTGTAATAACTGTTACTGTGAATATTATCCAATGTGAGCGAAAATTTGTCAATAACATTTTGAATTTTTTAACTTGTTTTCACTTAATGTCTTGTCAAATGACCATAACACTGACTGTCAAAACTGTGAGAAAAACGTTTTTTTTTTTTTTTTAGTTTGTACGATGTTTGGATATTTGTTGTTTCCACGTGAAATAAAAGTCTTTTGAATTACTTTTGTTCTCCATGCATTCTTATCGTTACCGTTATTTGGTGGAAGCCAGGGTGCAGTAGCAGCCGTGTCGCGCCAGAGGGTGCTGTTTGATTCTTTACGTTACAGCTGTGCGGGCTAAAGTCTGAAAATTTCCCCCGAAATTGCCCCCTATTGTACAGGGCCACTTTTGGAGACAAATCTCGCCTTTTTTGATTTGATGCCTTATTACACAAAATAAGAAACAAAACGAGAACGGTGGAGAGTTCCACAGCGAGCAGATGAGTTTTTATTGACCGGAAAAGGAGCGAGCGCGTATGTACAGGTATTTACAGGGGCGGAGTCGGGCTTCTCCGAAGGGGCGGAGTCTCTGGTCTCAGAGGAGGCAGATGAGGCTCTTGCCTTCCTCGATCTCCTCCTGGACCTTGTCGCTGGACGTGGCGATCTCGGCCTGCGCCGAGAAGACGGCGCACAGGAAGGTGAGCGCCGTGCCGCCGGCCGCCGTGTAGAAGGCCCAGCCCATGGAGCACAGGCCCGCCCGGTACGGCGCCGCCTCCGCCCCGCAGTACACGCGGGCCTTGTCCGAGCCCCAGCCGGCCGGGTACAGCGTCAGGCCCAGGATCAGGAACAGGCCTGGACCGATATAATAAAAGTCTTATTAGAACTGTGGTTATTGCAAAAAAAGCCTTATTATAACATGGTCATTCATTATTCATGGTCGTTTTTTGCAAAATTTAAAAAAAAATAGGTATACATGGTAGTTTTTGTGAAAAAAAAGCCATGCAATTAATGGCCTTTTTTTTAAATAAACAGGAAAAATGTCTTATTATTGTATACGTACCACATGGCCATTTTTTGTAAAAACAAAAAAAAAACACGTTACTAAACATTACATATGAAAAATGTAATTGGAAAAAAAAACAAACACATAGTATACATGGACTTTTTTTGGGGGGGCGAAAAAAATTCATTTTTTTGCAAGAAAAAATGCCTTACTATACATGTTTTTTTAGTTTTTTTTCAGGGGCTAATGCCTTACTCTTGTGCTATTGCTACCACACTAAACACTGTTTAAATAAAAGCTTACTTTTTTTGCAAAAAAAGAAAAAAAAGGCTTTACATGGTCGAATTTTTGGAAAAAAAAAGCCTGACTACGCATGGTCTTTTATTGTGAAAAAAAAAATGCAATGACTTTTACTTCAGAATAAAACCCCTTACTACACAGTCTGGTTTTTTTTCTTGCAGGAAAAAATGCAAACTAAACGTGTTTTTTGCACAAAACAATATAATTATTCACGTTTTTTTGTTGAAGAAAAAAGGCCTTATGGTAGGGTTTTTTTTTATTTGTTTTTTTTTGCAAAACCTTACTTATGGTTGAAAAAAAAATAAAATTTAAAAATCGTCCAATTGCAGTGTGTTTCCGAGGCTTTTGTTTGTCTTTGTGCGGAAGGCGTGGTGTGGGAGAAGGAAATGAAAAGTAGGTCATAAATTCTTTCCACATGTTGTTGCCGGACATCTGACGTGCTGACGGATTCAATGCACACGCAATGTCCTTGCTCATATGTATGTATCCTCTATATATACGTTTTTTTTTAGACTTCCAATATTATTTTTTTTCCTTTTTTATGTAGGGCTTGAAGAGGGTCTAAAATAGTCTAGAACTAAAAGAGTAAAATGCGGTCCCCTTTAATGAGAGAGGGTCTTTTCACGCGTGTCCACGATTGAGGACACCGGGACTCGGGCGAGCAAAAAGGCAGCGGGCAAGCTCAAACGCCCGCCAAAGGGACGGGGGGGCGGGATCTCACCGGCGATGGCCTGCAGCAGCCCGCAGACGTTGAAGATGCTCTTCTTCATGATGCTCTGGAAGCACATGGTGAAGACGGAGATGAAGGCCACGGCGCACAGCAGCAGGATGCCGGCCGCCAGGAAGATGGACGTGGCCTGCCAGAAGCCGCTGGCGATCTCCCCGAAGTGGACGGCGTAGGGCCCGCACAGCACGCCGCCGCGCTGAAGGTGCGGCAGCTTGACGCAGCGGCCGTAGATGCCCAGCGTGGGCCGGTAGGCCTCGCCGGCCGACGGCGAGGACGAAGACGCGCCGTGGTGGTGGTGCTCGGGGGTGCGCGGGAAGCCCACCAGCCAGTCGCTGCTCATGAAGGCGATCAGCTCGCCGAAGGCCGCCACGATGCTCAGCAGCGTCCACAGCATGGAGCGGCACGTCACGATCACGTGGCACATGCTCGCCGCCTTCCCGGAGTCCCGCTCGGAGTCCTTCTTTCAGAGTCTTTTTTTTTCCCGGTTCTTGTTTTACTTCAAACGGGCCTTCGCAATGTCCTCCTGGCCTTCGAGGGTTCCTTTTAGGCCTGCTTTCAGATCAGAGGCGTTTTTTTTAGCCTTTTTTTCCACTTCTAGTTTTACCCCGTACAGTTTTTCTGGGACACTCCTAAAGGCCTTCGCAAAGTCCTTTGGGCCCCCCTTTCAGTCTTTGTTTCAGAACTGTGAGTTCTTCACTTCTTCCTTGAGGCTTTTTTCAGTTCTTCTAGGTCATTCCTACAGGCCTTCAAGTTCTAATTTCAGTTTAGATCGTTCAGTCCTTCATGTCTTCCTTGAGGCTCTTTTTTTAGCCTTTGTTTGATTGCGATCAGTTATTCTCAGCTGACTCCTCCAAGCCTTCGCAAAGTCCTTCAGGGTCTCCTTTTACTAATCCTCCCAGATTTCTCTTCACGTCTTCCTTGAGGCTTTTTTTCAGTTCTTGTTTTGCTTTCCAGTTTTTCTAAGTCACTCACACAGACAGTCAAGTTTTGGGCCTTCCGAAAGTCCTTCCGTTGGGGCCTTTTCAAGTTCTTTTTGCAGTTTATGGTTTAGTCTCTCATCCAAACCTTTTTGGAACCCAGATTTTAGTCTTCAAGTTCCTCTTTTAGCCCTTATAGTCCTTCTTGACCTCCTGGTGTGAGTTTTTCTATGTCACTCCCAAACGCCTTCATCAAGTCCTCAATTTTGGCCTTCAAGTCTTTTCGTTTGTTCGTTACAAATAAGTCTCCCTGCCAAGTCCAAGTCCTCTACTTGTTGTTTAGGTCCTTCTTGCACGTCCCTGTGTTAGTCCTTCTTTAAGTCCTTCTTTTCATCATTCTGGCCCTTGAGTAAAGTCCTTTCAGTGTTCGTCCTTACTTAAGTTCTTCTTTTCAAAAGTTATATCCCCGTTTCAGTTCTTAGTCCAAGTCCTTCAGAAAGTCTTCTTTCAGTCCTTGTTCAGGGCCAAGTTCTGCATTCGATTAGCCCTTTACTTCCTCGTTGTCCTTGCTGTCACGTCATCCGCGCCTTGGTTCAGCCCTTTTTTCAGTTCTCTGATTCCTTCATTCAGGCCCACTGGTCCTCTTGACTCCTTTTAATTCTTCTGGTCTATTTTTTTAGCCGCTTTGTCAGCTAGCTAGTGTGCTCCCGTCTTGCGACCGCCGTTTGTCCTCCTCCCGGCAGTTTGCCGCCGCTTTCCGCCTCTACATGGCGTTCCCCCCGCTGGCCAGCCCGCGTGGGACACACCTGCCAGATAGTAAAAACAAATAAAAGCGAATCACTTTTTATTGCACGGCAACTCAACTGCTTCATTATCGCGCCGGTTTGCCAGAGGGGGGAGGCAAAAAAAAATGCGTGAAAGGAGCTTTAGGGTTACGACTCCAATCCAGACTCCAGCTGGCCCGTTGCTGCCGTAAAACCGCCGCGGAAACACAAACAAACAAACACTCGCCATGGCGACGGGACAGCGGAGTGTCCGCAAATGCGGGAACCGTTTCCTGTTAGTGGCATTGCTAACGCGGTTACAATCATAAAATAAATAAATAAAATCCCAGAGATAAGAGAAGTACTCACAGGCTTTTATGGTTTGCCGGTAGCCTGTCGCGGAAACGTACGATAAATAACGTGACCCGATAAGGGTCGTGGTTTCGGTTCAAGATGTACGAGGTTGTTTCCGTGGAAACACATCCAGAGTTGGCAAGAGATCAAAGCACCTGCGGACCACCTTGGACCACGTTTTGCGCGCTATAAGGTGCAAAAATGTAGAATAATTCTCTCATGTCGAAAATAATTGCGACTTAAGACTTCAATACCGAAATAATTAATTACTTTAGTATTGAATGACCCAAAGTAATCGATTACTTGCTACCAATCATTATAGATGGTCTTTTAGCAAAATACTTTGAAAAAAAATGAAAATCATAACTTACTGGGAATGAATGTTTGCACTCTTAAAAAAGACGTCAAAACACGTATTTGGCATTGAATGAGTTGAACATAAAGCACCACTTCTTTTGACACTATCTTCCAGAGTTGCTAAATATAATACGCCTCGAGATACAGCTACAAACGTGGTTCCAAAATGTATGAAATCATAAAAAGAAATTGGCTAACGGCGAAAATTTTTCATCGTTTTTAACATGTCAGAACAATCGATCCCATAAAGCAGACCGGCCGTCCGCCAGCATTCTGGCTCGGCTTCAGACAAACCAAAATCGGCACGTCGGCGATACTCGGCCAAGGGTTCAAAGGTTAAGTGTCCTGCCGCGACCCAGCGTCTCATCCGCGCAGCTGCGTCCAATTATCGGCGCGGCGTCACGTGTTTTGTGACAGTTTTCCTGTCAGAGCGAAATGATCCTTCTGTGACCGGCCAACAAATATTCGACCGTCACAAAAAAGAGAGCGAGCCTTGAACGCGCTTGTCTCGGGTCCGCGTGTCAAACGTAAGTCTCATCAAAGGCGCTCCGGGGACGCCGCCGAAGCTCAAAGGCGTGTGGTCGCTCGCGCTCGCGGAATTGAATATTGAGGTCATCGCTCTGCTAGAAATGCGGAGGCCTACTCGACGGGGACGACGAGGATCAAAGACCGCAAAAGGGGGCGCGGCGGAAAAACCGCACGGCTGCCATATGTCGGCTCGTATCAGAAGCGGCTTTTACGGCCGCCTGTTCACTTTCATTACGTTTTAGTGCCTGTCACTTCCAAGGTTGCTCGGTCAGAGACGACGATTACTAAACAAAACATTTTGACATGTTTCAAAGACAGAAACGCCTTTGGACAAGAGCCAATCCGCCCCAAGGACCCGTATCCACTAGTACCGCGGTTCAAAAATGAAAAAGATATCGGTCATTTTGTTCAATGTTTTTGTGATGATCGTCTCTGTCTCAAAGTCCAAAAGCGTCCAAACATTTTGGGCTTCTCATTCTTGAGTCTCAGCCGTAATCTTTGAAAGTCTCGGTCTGGGTCTCCACCTCCAAAGGTGTCTTAAGTCTTCACCTTCAAAGATCTTGGTCTTGCCTCGCTCTCGACCTCAAAGAGTCTCGGTTTGTCCTGGTCTCCGCCCCAAAGGTTTTGAAAGGTCTTGACCTCTAAACGTCTTGGTCTTGTCTCGGTCTCAACATCCAAAAGTCTTGGTCTCGGCCTCCAAAGGTTTTGAATTTGTCTCAGTCTTGACCTCTAAAGGTTTTTGTCTTGTCTCGGCCTCCGTCTCCTTCGGTCTTTACAACAAAGGCATTTCACATCAAAGGGAACACATTGAAAGAAGACTCTTGGGAGCTGAAATTTCACCCGGATAATGACAACGATCAAAATACGGCACGAGAGTTAGAGAAGTTGAAGAAACCTTACGGACCAAATGAAAATGGTCCTCTCCAAACTACTGTTACTTATTATTTCATACCCTTAGGTTATTTTGCTGAAAGCATACCACAGTCATTAAGGCGCCTAGGGACTATTTTAATTGCGGGTGCGAATAAAACATCAAACACCCTTGAGGTGGATGACACACTCGGCGACTTCTAGGGGCACGGCATCTATTTGAGGAACCTGAAGCATCTTGATCTTTATAAAGGCAGACTTTTGAGCGACTTCTTCGTTTCAAGCGTCCACAATGAGGTCATTGTACGTCGGGGATGTTTATCAGCAGTCACGTGACACCCGGGCAGCCGTTACGCTATCAGGAGCGTTTCTGACCCGAGGTCGGCTGCTTAATGGAGAGCCGCGGGGTCGCAGTTTTTTTCACCCCTCTTATCTCTTCTTTGCATGCTAAATAAGACAGGAACTCCAGTGTTTCCTTTTAGACCCCACAACATGACCTAAATGGCTTATCAACGGGTAAAATCCCATAAGATACGAACGTAGGGCTGCACGATTATGTCCGAAATAATAAACACGATTATTTTGGTGGCGATTATTCATTATGTTTGGTCAAACATGTCTATTCATTGCCCTTTTTTTTACAAGCAGTATATGTATAAGGTTTTAAGGCTAAATACTTACAAATTATAATAATAAGCTAGAATAAATAAACTACATAACTATTATGGCAAAAACACACAGCTCACTTACACAAAAATATGAAAAAAAATGAAGAAAAATGAAGCCTACTTAAAACCAAGCACATTAATTACTTTTAAGCAATTTTTAATCAATTATTTCAAACTGAAATTATTAAAAAAAAAAATTATTTCCAAAATATGTCTCAATCGACAGTTCGCACTGTAGGCGTATATTAGGAATCGGTGAGAAACTCAACGCCATTTCACACTGGTAAATAATATGTTAGGGTGAAAAAAGTAGAGGCTTTTGTCATGCAAACATGTGGGAAACATTGCCCCCTGCTGGTAGGATGACAAAGTGCTTGATTTTACATGTACAGTAGCAGTCTTTTTAAATGTTAAAATGTTAATATTGCCGAGGATCGCATGTCCGGGACAGCCGTGAGTGGGGCGCAGTGAAAATTCATCTTTGACGTCAAAAGTCGTCAACGGCACTGAATGTGTTAATGAAGGCATGCAACTTGGAATTTGGACTTTTCAGTGTAGCCTATTAAAAAAAAGTGATGTATCGAGGGTGTAAAAGATGAACCGCAAACACAATACAATACAAAGCCCAAGGTCGGTCCAAATTTTACCCAAAAATCGGGACGAGGAACGGCATTTTCCTCATCTACGAGGACGTCCTGCCCCAAAAAAGAAATCCAAACAATGGGCTTAGTAGGTCGCGTGCAGATTTTGGACGGCGAATCCTTCCCGGCTTTGTCGCCAGCGGAGCGGCTGTAATAAGAGCGGGACGGCAGAGTCAGCTTTTCCACGAGCCGGCGGGCCAATCTTTCCTAACGCTTCAGCACATCTGCAGCCATGTTTTGATCGGGCCGTATTACATCAGCTCCGCCGCGCCACGTGCTCAGCAAATCACCAAATTCGGCGGCCAGAAGGAAAGAAATAAACAAGGGTCCGACCTGTCTCCGCGGAGGCTCCTAGTCCGCTTCTTCGGGGGAGCAGACGCTCAAGTGGCTCCCCGGGACTAGGCCGCCTTGAAGCGTTCCAGCCTTGCCCCGCCCACATCTCCTCTGATTGGCTACTCAACCAGGGTAGGAAAGGGGGGTCACTTAGTGAGACTGTCCACATGGCGGCCACACTTGTGCGGCGAATCTGGGTTAAAACAACAAAGCGGAGTTGGATCTCCCCTCTTTTGTCTCGCTGGGCTTTTTCGTCAGCCTTCTCCAACGGGCCAAGAGCAACATCCCGTCATGCGGGACCGGCTGTTCACAATCAAACCCGATGAGCTCATCGCCACGGCGAGCCTCCTCCAGGCATGGCCAGATAAGGACGCTGCCGGGATGTCAGCGAGTCCGACCGGACAGGCGGCCCGATTTCATGTTTCGTGTCGCTTTTGCAGCTCCGTCGTCCCGCTGACCTTTGCGTTCACTCACACAGGAAGGACAAATGAGTTCCATATGTATAAAAAAAAAAAGGGGGGGGGGGGGTAGCCTGGGGAAGGAGGCCTCTGAGGAGGTCCTGATACAAATGAAGTCCGGACTACTAAGCACCTGTTTTGTCTCTGACAAACCTCCACTATGGACTACCGTATTTTTCCAAATACAACTTTTTTCTCATGATTTGAGCCCTGCGGCTTGTAGTCTGGTGCAGCTTATCTGTTAAAATCCATAAGACCAAACGACTTAGATCTGAATAACTGCGGAAGCTGGGTTTTTACGATGAATTGTTCCAGAAAACCGAATCAGATATCCAAATCGACAATTAATTACATCCAATTAATCCGTTCTAGGTTTTGAAATCTAGGCATCCAGAAATATTAATAAAAAAACATTTTATAGAAAACAAACTAGTTTTAACGTCCTCTCATTAGAACTGAAAAACAGACCTCTATAAAACCCTCAAAGACCGGCAAGCCATATTAAATTTTTGGACGGTTTCGTTAAGCAACCGCTGAGAGGAAAATAAATTAACGTGACATAAAAATTATGCGGTAGTGAATGTCAGTCCAGCTTTCTAACTCCAGTACAGATCCTGAGCGTAAAATGTTATGTTGACCGAGCAAGATTGAAGGTTTTGATTTATGACTTGCTTAACCAAAATAATGACTTGAAATTTCATAGGGGTCCGACTTCACTTGTTTAACTAGCGCCACAGTCATTGGCGACTTAAAGGTGAGAATTTGAGACTTGTACAATAAGTCATCTAAGTTACTCCCACCTCTGCCGGTCAGTCATAACGTGCATGTAAACCAAATCATAAAAAAAAACAAGACAAGCTTATGAATGCGTGATTTTGTGAAACGGAACACTACCAATAATGCTAATACGCCACAAAATTTTTTGCTTTTACTTTGGCTTTTCAGTAGGTGTCCTCGGTGCAACCTCTGTGAGGACTTCACACGTCGTTCGGTATCCATCAAAGTGTCCCGATTCCACGTCGCCACAACCGCGTTGCTAGCTCGCTTCACCATAAAGTCTATACGTCTCCAACGCAGGGTTCCAAAATAAAAAGCTGCATGCTGAAACTTTTCCACTAGGTTTTGGCCGTGGAAGTTCCAACAGTAAATCTTAAGGTCTTTGCAGCAGATAAACATTCCTTGGACTTGGCAAGACGCGGCAGTAAAAGTGTCGCTGGTAGGCCTAATTACAGATGCGCCACCGTGAATGGGCAACCGTGCCCGGTATAAACACGGCGCCTCCGACCAACGAGGAGACGGGACGATTGGCGGGTCTTTCTCATTTAAAGACACGGTCCGAAAGAGACGAGGGAGTTTCTCTCCAGAAATCCAGACGCAGTCCAGACTTCTCACATCAAAGCGAGGAGGGTTCAAGACAAGCGGCGTCGCCGGGCGTAAAACACCAGCGACTGCTGCTGCTTTAGTCTTCGCCTGTCGGGATGTGATCGATGGTCCCGTAAAGATCTGGCTGAAAAAAAAACTTGGAATGAGGCCGACGTAGAGGAGACTTGAATAATAACACCCTCAACACATCGTCAGTATCTGTCAGCGACGAGAGTCTTGAAGGTTACCCTGGAAAGGGAATTTATGATCTCACTTTGAAACGCTTAATAAAGTCGTTCGTTTTGTCAGTCGTCTTGTTTGATGGTCGAATCCAATCACGGCAGCTTGCTAATCAAGAGGAGCGCTGTCCTCGGTCCGCCACAAATTCATTCTGTCAAAGAACGTTAGGATTCACATCCGTGCTTCAGTGAAGACGACACTAAACCAAACCCAGACATTATCGAGAATAAAAAGTATCGAGATCGGGACCAGCGCTGGACTTTTGGAATTTGAGACGGAGACAAAAGCAAGACCTTTGGAACTCTAGATCCAGACAAGACTTTTGGAGGTTGACACCGAGACCAGATCAAGACCTCTGGAGATCAAGACCAAAGGTTTTGGTGGTTGGAACCAAGACAATACCAAAACTTTTGGCGGTTAACACCGAGACCAGATTGAGAGCTAAAAAGGTCAAGACCATGACTCATACAATTTTAGAGGTTAAGACCACATATAAGCATTTTTTTTCATTCATTTCTTCTGCAAAGACCTGCAATCTGGGTCCCTCACTGATCCCTGTAGCACTGGTTTGGATGTGACCGCTAGTGACCGAAAATCCAGAGTCCACCCGCCAGAGACCAAGACATGAAAAGACTAAGAAAAATGTCCTGGAGATGATTAAAAACTGATCCTAAGACCGGTCCTGCAGAAAATTAAAACACTACCCACAACGACAACTACCTTTTAAGACGCAAGTGTGACTTGATTCAAGTTGTCTGCAAATCCCAGTTTACTGTAAAACTGACACATAAAACTAAAAAAAAGGAAATATATTTCATGGTGTAAATATTTTCCAGGTTGGGAGTGGATTTGGTACCATATACTTTGGACACCAATATACTCCTGTTTTTTTTCCGAGGGGACAAATCTGCTGAGACCATGTACAGTCGGAGGCGGAGGAATACGCGACTTTCGAGTCTTCTTGTTTGCATGAAGGTTACATCACTAGCGCCAGGTCAACATGTGCGGAAAGAGATGGCCGCCGAGGACCGACCACGTGGAAAAAAAAAAATGAACGATGGGAGATACAGATGGAGGTCGGAACATTTGGCAGTGGAAGGACGCCGTCGAGAGTTTTCCAACAGAGGGAGAAAAAAAATAAAATAAAATCACATCGCGGCCACATAAAAGCCCGCTGCGAGATGCAGGTTACCAAGCGACGGCTGAAAAAAGCCAAAACAAACGCGCCGGGGCAAAAGTATCCGATAGCCCCGGCCCGTAAAAAAAAAAATCAGATAGATACAAGATCCATGGGGCGACGGATGCATGTCTGCAACCGGAGAAGCTCAGCGTCAAGGACCATCTGGACGCCATGAAGAGCTCTTGACGAGCTCGCGGAGACAGATGTGAAATATGCAAACAATCACAGCAAAGGGCTGCGTGTTTATATCCATCTGTACGTACTTACGCATATAAATAATGCAAACTATATGGATGAAAGCTTTGGGACAGATTCCTCTGACAGGAAGTGACCCGAAAGACTGCGCTAAAGGACAGGAAATGATGAAACTTTATAGTAAACTTGCAAATGCATGAATTTTGAGCAGACGTGAAGTGAAATGAAGCTTGGCAAGGAAATACGATAGTAGTTCTCAATCAGGATCCGATTTAACCCTCCTGTAATGCTGTTGGGTCAGATTGACCTATATGTTAAGAAAAAATATGTTGAGATATGCTAGTTAGCAGGATTAAACACACAAAAAACGTTTCTGAAACTTTTGGATAACTACACATGACTCCGGGTCAAACTGACCCAGAATGTTATTAGTCTTGGATAAATGCATAACTTATGAGACCTAAAACATTTCCCTGAGGGACTCCAGAGGACAAAAGTATTTGGTCATTTAAAGGAAGTGAAGAAAATGATGGCGATGTTCCTTCCACCTTTACACATCTCAGTGGTACTTTGTACCTAGCTGAGGTTGCAGGAGTTGTAGCACTTCTGGCGGGCGGATATGACCGTCGCTTCAACGTAAACACACCCACAGATGTGTCGAAGGTAAGGAAATCCCAACAGTGACGTCCAGGGGAAGCCAGCGTGGGAAAGAGCGCGAGAGAATAATCGTTGCGGTAAACAGACGGCGCACCTGCATGGACCTCGGCGGCACTAACGCCCCCGGAGGGGATCTGGTGGGTCGATTTGAAGGAGGGCCCTGTACTAGATTGAGCATTGTGCCGGCTGAAAGACAAAAACCACCGCAGGGGTATTTTTACGATCACATACGTAACACGTGCGGGGATTCTGGGGAAAAACAACAAAGGGCCTGATGGAAACGCTATTATTGTTAGGCAAATTAGGCAGATGAAGTTTTTGGGACTTTCACACAGGCTACCGCGACTTCCAGATGATTTTCACACGTAGCAAGAGAGCAAAATGGTGCGAAAAGTAAAAGCTAAGTGAAACGGAGTTAAATTGAGGGTTACATTCTTCACACCTCTTTGAGCCGATTGCTGATGGGTCGGGGAGTCCTGAGGGGCCCCAAATAACTCTCTGTTTCCCCCTGTTAGCACTCCAGAGCCCGGGGGCCCTCGGGCTTGACACTGCATCCATTATGTTTAACCATTTCCAGCCCCACCTTAGCCCCGGGATCCATGAACGCAAACGGGGGGGGGGGGGGGGGGGGGGGGGGGGGTCGAGTCCCCCGTCGCAAATCCCCGTGCTTCTGTTTTCCAGGTCAGACGCAGGAAATCGGTAACGCGGAAAAGCTCGGGTGGAAGATATTTTGCGGGATGCCGGGAAGCATTGTTCCCACCGTCTTTTGTGCCGTAGACGAGCGCTCTTTAATCCCGACTTCCCCCGAGGCTCCGACCCGCTGAGGTTCCCACAAACGACTGACGAAGAATTTTCAATCAAAAGATGACTTGAGCCTGTACTCTAAGCCGCGAGAATCAAAAGTGCCCGAACAATACCAAAGAGACAAACGAGGGGTGAAAAGGAGGTTGGAATTGGAGAGAGGTTCTTTTTTTTTCAGCGTGGATTTGTGGTCAAAGAGGTTGATAACTGATATTTTCAGCAAGAGAAAATATTGTCGTCAAAATTTAAAACAAAAAACTCCCGTAGTTTCTGCACCGTATTGTTGGGAACAGTCTGGATTATGGTGTGTATTTCCGTACGTAACCCATACATATACCCACGGTATTAAAAGGTGCATTCGCAAACATATGGTCGGGAATAAACGGGAACGTATCCAAGGTTTTCCGATTGGTTTATTGTACCCGTCATACGAACCGTTCGTGCCGTTCTATGATTGCTTTATTGTTCCGAACACACATACAATACCGCATGTATTACATAATGTTCTTTGATTGGTTTATTGCTCCCAGCGTATGTACTGTACATATTATATATATAATTCGAACATTCTAACTCCCAATACTTTTCTGTTGAAAGTAAAGTTTTCTCAAATTTTCCCAAACTAAAATGTAAAAATTTCACTTAGTTTGCATTTCCAACAAAAAAAGCTACAAAGACTTCCCGGGGTCAGTAGGATACCTGACAAAGTTGGAACCTACCCCGATATTTATCAAAATGGACGATAATCGGTCTACGCCAGGTTGGTGTTATAGTACAGACGCCAAAGTGTTTTCACCAAGTTTTTCGAACCGTGACAACGGCTTTTGACGCAGCAGGGTAGAAGAAGTGCGTCGGGTGTTAAATTTCGCAGCCTGCTCCCCAGTATCCCCTTACACAAAGGTGTGGCGCCAGTGGTAAAGAAAGTATAAAAATTCAATCAAATTCGACGACCCGAAACGGAGCCAAAAGAAGAAAGTCACGCTTGGGGCAAAATAGAATTCATGTTGAACTCGACCACGACAGAAGCTGAAAAACAAGACGGAGATAACAGGAAACATGCTGCTGACATCGAGCCAAACTATTTTGAGCTTGGACGTGACAAATGATCACCTTGTTTATTATGGCGTGGGGGCTTTCCACTTTTCAAATGACCTTCACAGGTGGTCCCCGCTCCCTATCGTCCACGCCATTGTTTTTCCCCCGTATAGGAAAAACATACACCCCCAACAGGCCTCCCCCAGACACCCCCGACTTCCTTCTTCAACCTAATAAATACCACCGGACCCATTTCCAGACTCGATGCGAGCGGACGGTTTACCTCCGAAAAACCAAATATGTAACTTCACTGAATTGTGTCGAGTACAAAGCGGATGAGTCGGCATCTGGTGGAGTTGTGTTGATTCCGAAATGATTGACGGTGCCTTGCGCCGGCGGGGAACAAAGGCAGGAATGGGAATAGCTTTGTAGTCCTGCTCGCCAGGGGCCCAAAAATATCAAAGCGAGAAAAGCAGGAAGTCTGGTTTGTTTTGAGTCTGAACGCCTCCTATGGAAACCTCGGCCCAAAGTGTTTGGACAAAGACGCCGTCGTAAAGAATTGGGGCACCGACCTCTCACGCGGAATCTCAGGATGGAGTCCTCTGATTGATGTCCTTCGATTGATGACGATGGGTCGCCTGTTGACGGAAACAAGGCGAGAACGGTTACGTAACGTTCCGAGCTCAGCTTGCAATGACGAATTTGATAAGGCGGTTGAATCATTGTGTTAAAAATCATTTCGGTAATTGAAAAAACAGGTTAAATGACTTGAATGAGTTTTTTCTTGCAGGGTGATCCGAAAAGTCTGGTATTCACAACGGAGCTTGTTTCTGATTGGCTAACGCTCTCCTCTACCGCCACATCTTGAATGTTTTGGTGTCCGTCAAAAAGAGCTAAACGGTTTGAGTGGGGGAGTCAATGCTAACTGAGATTTAAGTGGGGAAAATACCTCGCTTGATTAAAAACAAAGAAAAATCATGCTCAAAAGAAGAAATCCAAGATAGAAGAACAGTTCCAGGTTTTGCTACGTATTTTTTACAAGAATTCTTACTGGCTTGAAAAGAGAAACCCTTAAACTCGGGATAAGGTTTTTTCAGGGGTTTTGGTTTTTAATCGAACAAAAAATATCGCCACATCTGAGAGGTGATTGGCCAAAACCTTACTAATTAAAATCGAATCATAATGCCATCTGTGCCTTTTTTGATGTTCCAAGACGGCTCTCAAAACGCGTGTTAAAAAAAAGTGCAGATGCTCATTATTTGATCAAAAACACAATTTTACGTTCTAACTAGTCAAATTTGCTTTCAGAATAATTAAGGATTCCAAGTGATAGCATTAAATGTTATTTTGACATTATCTCATTTTTTTTCAAAGACCAGCGCACCTCAATGGACGTTTGTGAAAACGTGATGCAGTTGGACAATAATACAACTCGTGATACGGTATCACTCGTGCTTGCAGAGTTGACTCAAGAAGCCACATTTTTGAAAATTATTAGATGGAAATCACTGTTTCTTTGTTTTGTTTTTGGCATAAATTGAGGAAGAAGTCTTTGTCTTGTCCGATTAAAACAACACATTTCTTAAAGTGCCAGTGGAAAAACAGAGTAACAGAGCCTACTACTACTACTGAAGGCTATACAAGATTTTCATCCTTTTTTATTTGCTTTGTACTTTTTATGTGACATGCAGAGTCTTTGAAATTTGTCATGCAGTAGAAAGCTCAGGATTTTCCATCAGGTAACGATCCCCGGTAAACTAGGTCATCAAGTCGGGAATGTCTTCCTCCTTGAGACCGCTCTGCTCCACTCAAAGTAATGACGCGCATACATCAGGCTGGAGATAATTAACTAATGGCTCTTCCCTCCCTTTACACGATCCAGACCTCAGGTCACTCGCAGTTCACCAGTCAATACACTAGCAGAGCGGAAAACCATCATCGCTGGTCAGATGGGGATGTTAACTTTGTGTTAACTGGTATATAATGTACAAATAAACCGTATATACAGTTGCCGTCCAGAGAGATCTTGCGATATCTCGCGATATTTCTTCATCTCTTATTTTTGGCTTGATGGGCCACAAGTGCGATGGACTATACAGCAGAAATTGGTCTTTGTGTTTATGATTAGTTTCATCTGCAGAAAAATAATGTGCGGTTGCAGCTGAAAAATAAGCCTGTAGGAAAAGTTTGTTTACATTTGTATGCAAAAGTGTTCATTTTCCTGCACTCGGCTTATTAAAAAGAAACTTTGGAAAAATATTAAAAATTTGTCAATATCCCATCTCATCATGTTTCTGTGGACTCAATATTGTGAGACATCTCAGTTTATGGGATTAGTACCTCGTCCCATTTCTAGTAAATATGCATTTTGTGAAGAAGTCAGAAATTTACAGAAAGTTGGACCTAAATAAGGAACTTTAATACAGCAGGTGAAAAAAAAGGCATTAATTTGAGTAAATGCCCAATTGTGTTTATTTTTTATTTTAATGTATTAGGTGGGTGAAATTTCAGCTCCCTGGTGTCATTTTTCAATACTTTCTCTTTGATATAAAATGTCTTTGATGTAAACATAAAAAGATAGGACAAAACATTGCACAAGGGTTAAACTCCCATGGATAATTTCCCATGAAAATTTACAAGACGCTTTCCAGAAATTTACTGAGAAATTCTGAGCGTTTACCTCTAACCGGCGTGCATATAAATTATTAAAAGGGATTTGTATTTTTGGGGCAAAAAGATACAAACCAAGAGCTGCTATCACAGATTCGATAACGAAGAAATGTAATCAAATAAAGCCTTAGCGGACACTTGAGAGCAAAAGCTACAGAAAAGTCGCATAATAATCCTGGAATAATATGCAATTCCCACACCGGCTTCAGCGGGATCACCGGGCGTGACGACGATAATAAAACACAAACGTCGTCGGTCGCCAAGCATCGCCGTTCGATTGGCAGACAGTTGATTGGACATCCGGGGAAAGACGGCGTCTCGCGGGTCCCAAATTCCCCGGAGGCAGGATTACGGGCGCTCGGATTGGCCGGCTTTTTCATGTGACGTGCTTAGCTGGCAAATAGCTCTTGGTGAACGCTTCCACAGCTGGGGGAGACCATTATGGGGGGGGGGCAACATGGAGCAATGTTCCCAGCAGCCAGAAACGCCACAAAAGACTCTATTCAGACGCCCTTTGGAGTATCCGAGGGTCTTAAATTATCGCCGCGCTAACTTAGCTATGATTGTCTTTAGGGTGGGACCTTCGGCAAGAGCTTTGGTCAAGATCTGACCTTGCGGGATTCTTGTTAGAGTTTCCTCCTTTACTGCAGTTATCAAATTTCCACACCGTGCTTAAGGCCAAAAAAAAGTCAAAGGCTTTGTGTTTGGATGTTTCTCAAGCATTTTCTTCATAGATGTATCACCTGTGAAATATTTTTTTCAGCCAAACACCCTCTAGCGCAAAGCATATTTAAATGACCAAAAAAAAAAGGCTAACACTTGTTATGTTGTGGGTTAAACTGACCCTTTAGAAAGCTAAAGTAAATTTCGAATGGAGTTTTTCAGTATTAACTTTCGCAAGATTTTTTTGATCAACTAAATGGGTCAAAATGACCCAAAGTATAGGGAAAAAAAAAAAAACACAAATCACAATCAAAAAAATCACAAATTTGTTAGTAAAAAAAGACGATAAACTTTGGGTCATTAAACATGACGCCGGGTCAAATTGACCCAGGATGTTACAAACAAACATAAATAAATTAAGTTTGCATAATCCTCCTCTAATTTTGTGGGTCATACGCACCCATTTGAAAGTTAAAATATGTAAATGTTGAAAACAGATTTTCAGTAAAAGACAAGTCCTAGTCCCTTTTCATAAAAAAAAAAAAAAAAAAACTAACTAAAAACTGAATGACATCATAGCAGAATTCCACTTAAAAAAAAAAGAATAAAAAACCGGATGACGTGAATGAAAACAAAACAAAAAGAGACCCAGTTTATAGAGTAGAATCTGTTCCAGCCCCACCCGCGACAGGTGACATTCTGCAACAGACAGACCATAATATCAAAAACACATTGGAAATATTTCATCGCGTGATGAGCTAAACAGCAGTTTCGAGGGTAAAAAACGGTCAACCTGATCCGCAAATAAACTCCGTGACACAAAGTTCTTTTTTTTCCCCTTTAATGACGTGACATCACGCCGCTAACCTCCATGCTAATCCCCTTCATTAGCCCTTCAAAAAAGAAACAAAAAAAAAACACTTAACACAGCTGCAGATGCAAAAAAAAATCTCCCCGAAAAAAGATGCCTTGTGCTTCCCTGGGGCTGGCGCTGATTACACGCCGGGCGGCTAATGCAATGATTGTCCGAGCGCTAGCCAATTTCCTCCGCTGTGTGTATGCGCGCGAAGACCGCGCGCTCGCACACAAACATGACATCATGGCACGGTGATGAAGTCGGACGTGCAACAGATGGCTGCCGATTGGGGATTGCTGATTTGTTGTTTTCCAGAAACAAAATAAAACATGCACGGATGAATAATGAGGGACGGGGATAGGTCATTGCGAAGGAATGATGACGGATACGATGCGCTAAATGAACTTTGGACTTCTTTTCGTGTAAAAAAACAGGTGTGGCTTTCCAGCAATCGCACTTGAAATTATGTTTAAGAAGCATTTTGTGACAAAGCAGATCTTCTTCCGCTTCCAGCGGAATAAGGCTCCACAGCCCTGTTCTCCGTCTTTCTGGCATTCAGTAAATAGCTGAACAGAAATCGTCTGGTAATTACTGTTAGCGTAGCGAAAGTTAAAGATCAAAGAATCGTGCAAAATAGGGGTGTCCAAATTATGTCCCGGGGGGCCATTTGCGGCCCGTCGTCCACATTTTTTCGGCCCACGGCGTAAAAACTAAATCAGGGGGGTCGTTAACCTAGACATTCTGTCTTTTTGACTTTCTTTTCACTTTTTTTTAGTCACGGTATTCAGATAAGGGCAAGAGTATTTACTGTACTAACAACATTTAGCCATGCCTGTATTTTCATTTTAGGCGGTCTGTGGAAACAACGCAAACAACCCTTATTATGGAATTTTATAGCGCAGGACTCCAGGAAACAGATCACCACTAATATATATATATATATATATATATATATATATATATATATATATATTAGATTAAGGAAGGTCTAAAAGTAGCTAGCGCCAAAGTAATCAATTACTTTAGTAATTTGCTGATTACTTGAGGTACTTACTTTATGTAATTAGGTCATAAGGTAATTGATTACTGAAGGCAAACAAGTGCTACAGTGATCAATTACTTTATGTACTCTAAAGTTCTTTGATTACGTCATCCTCAAGTAATTGATTACTTTATTACTTTAGTCCCTACAGTAAGAGTAATTACTATTTACTGTACGTGTGGCGTAAACAGCTGTGGAGTCTTATTTTGCTGGAAGCGGAAGAAGTTAAATCAAAGACATCAATTACTTCAGTACTTCTTTAATTAAGGAATTGATTACTTTACTTCTCAATGTTTTTCTACCACGCAAAAAAAGAATGTAAAATGACATCTTTGGGAGCGACTGAGTAAAGATCTAGAAATCAACATTAATAATTTAGAAAAAAACCTGGCACTCTGCCAAAAGCTCGCCTTGACCTAATTTCCACTCGTATAAGTTTGTTTGATCGAAAAAGTCGTTTAGCGCTAAGTCAGAAATGACAAAAACAGAGGCTGTTTTTGTGTATATTGCGGTGAAAGACGCAAGAGGTCAGAGACAGATGTTTAGAAAAAATAATGAAAATAAAAAAGTAGCCGCCGTCAGCGAAGGATCTCCGAGGCGACTGGCGGGAAGTCGTCGCCGGCGGGGGGGTATTTTTCGAAGGGGCGGGGTGGGGCGGCTAGCTCCAGACGCCCGCCCCCAGGAGATGGATGGCAGATGTCTGACCCCGGAACGCCGCAGTTAATTGGCAAACTAAAAGCCCGCCCTTGGATCTCGGGGAACGAAACGTTTTTAGACACCGAGACGGCCTAATGAGCAAGGATTTCTTGAGGGGATCGTTTAGAAGAGGGACCAGAACAAAAACGCCTGTTTTAAATCCATTTAAAATCCACAAAAAAGTAATAGGAGGAAAAAATAAACGGTTAATTTGGAGAAGAAAAAAAGCTGTGTGGTTACAAGACTTTAAATGTAAATTAATGAAGCGATGTAAATATAAATTTAACCTAATTATTTTCTACATTTAAGAAAAAAATTGTTACGTCAAAACCTTAATAATCGCAATTTTTACACCCTCAAAGGTTGATATGTTACGAAAAATCGTATATTTACAATAATTTCTTTTCCACACTATAAGGCGCACCTGAAAGCCTTCAAATTTGTTTTCGCAGGTTAGCGGTGCGCCTTATAATCCAAACGCGCCTTATACAGCACATAAACCGCAAGGTTTGATTTTTTGGGGAGACAAAAAAAAAAAAAAACTTAATCATCATAAATCCTTCAATTTTTACCGTTGCGTTTGAGGTATGCATGTATTTTTTACAATAAAAACATATTTTTCATATTTTTATATGCTATGTATGCTCCAATTTTGCAGCAACATATATGGGGCCAAGGCCCCAAAACGGCAAGTTTTTTTTTCTTATTTTATATACAATATAAATCCAGAAAGTGTTTTTCAATCAACAAAACAATGTTCTATACAGTTTTTTATTTCATTTAAAATCATCAGTTCGATAATTCATTGAATAATTATATTATTTTAAACTTGTTGACATTCCATTTAGCGCATCCAGCCACTATTGTAGCTTCTATTCTATGTGCTTTATAATGCGGTGTGCCTTATATATAAAAGTCACTGAAGGTGCACTTAAACTGCATGAAATAAGGTACACATTTTTAAAACTTGTCTAATATTCAATTTGAGAATTTAAGCTACGTAACTAATGCCGCTACATTAAATACAACGCCGAAACCAGCGGATTTACTTTTTAAAACTTTCAAAACGATTTTGACCTTTAATCCATTAAAAAAAAAGTCACTTTTGTGTACTACCAAATACAGTTTGTGTTTCGTGTTGTTTCAGTTACAAACGCTAAAACCGAAATCAGCGAATGGCGCGATTGCCCGCTAAACCTCATTCGGTTTCTCGCCTAAGAAAAAAAAAAGTGGCTTGTTTTGATTTCGGCTGTCTAAAAAGACGGTGTAAGAAAATAAGACTGGAGCCAGCGCGTTGGTATTCTTCGCTAGCTTTGTGCGCCGGCGTGTGTGCGTGAGGTCCCGCGGGTCACGTAACATTATCCCGAGTCGGTCTGCGAGTCACCTGGAGAGTCGTCACACTACAAATCAAACCGCAGCTGCTCGAACCATTAGCGGAGTCCTGCGCTATGCGAACACTACGCTAAATTCACTTTTACGCCACGGGCTACGCGCTCAAGTCAGCTCCTTCCGAAAAAGATGACGGAGTCAAATCGAGACAAGAAGAAAGAGGAGACCATGGAGAAGATGTCAAAGAGGGAAAAGAAGAT
Organism: Hippichthys cyanospilos; assembly: GCF_059441005.1. Lineage (NCBI taxonomy): Eukaryota > Metazoa > Chordata > Actinopteri > Syngnathiformes > Syngnathidae > Hippichthys > Hippichthys cyanospilos. The sequence continues at coordinate 16,842,312 of NC_142383.1, read as the reverse complement.
GAAGAAAAAGAAGACGGAAGTTGAAGACCAGAAGAATTGAGAAGAAACAAAGAACACAGAGAAGAAACAGAGAAGAATTAGAAGAAGGAGGAGCAGACAATGGAGAAGAAAAAGAAGATGGAGGAGACAATGGAGAAGATGGAAAAAAAGGAAAAAGAAGACAAAGAATAATAGGACAGAGAACTCGACAGAGAAGATTAGAGAAGATACAATAGAAGACAACAGAGAAGATGACAAAGAAGAAAAAGAACAAAAAGAAGAAGATGGAAAGGAAGATGAAGAAAAAGAAGAGAGAAGTAGAAGACAAATACATAGAATAGATGAGAAGAAGAAGAAGAAAACACAGGAGAACAGAGAAGAAGAAAATGAAGCTGGAGGAGACAATGGAGAAGATAAAAAAAGACAGAACGAGAAGACAAAGAAAAAGAAAGTAACAGAAAAAAACGGGAGAAAAAGATCAAAAAGAAGAAATGAAATGAAACAGGATAAAGAGAAGAGGAACGACAAGACAGATGACAAAGATGAGAAGAAAACGAGAGAAGTAAAGGACAAAGAAAAACAAGGAGAAGAAAACGACGGAAGAAAACAAAGGAGATGGAGAGAACAAGAAAAAAAAACAAGAACGAGAAAATACAACCAAAAAAATGGTTGTTTCAGCGGAGTGTGGAACAAATTAATAGCATTTCCATTCATTTCAATGTAAAAAGATGATTTTTGGTTTCATGTAAAACATGGCTCCGGACCAAAACCTGAAAACCTGAATTTGTAATTGAACCCACTACTGTATGACAGCGGAGGCGGAGCGGGGTTATTTGGAGCGCGCGCAGCTGCCAGGCCTTTCCCTGACTTGGATCCCCGTAACCAGCAAAACATTAGCATACAGCTGCGTACGCCTCATCCGCTTTGATGGAGAACATGCCGACATTTTGATGATGACGTCAGAGCAGCCGAGCGCTCTCCCCCTCCCGGGAATAATGAACCCCCCCTGACAAACCTCCCACAAAAAAAGCCACTTGGCCCTTCCCCCAGTCATTCACTCTTTTCTTCCTTTCTTTTTGTGCTTTGTTTTGACCCCACCCAGCGAGCTCCGGGGGCTGCTGCTGCCCCCCCCCCAACAAAGAGCCGCCTAATCGAATCAAGAGTGCATGACTGCGCCGGCAATAAAGTTTCACGCCAGTTTGTCGACTCCAAAATCAGCTGATTGGCAGCACAAGTAGGACAGACGGGAAGCCACGTGGAAACGTTGAAGGGAAGCCGATGCACTTTGTCACATTTCACATGGATCTGACCCAGTTGTTTTTTTTTTTCCGTTTCATAAAATCGGAATAACGAGAACGGACGACACAAACGGGCTCAAAGTAAGATAAAAACCCAACAAAAAAAAAACAGCTGTTTTAAATAAAGTAGTGTTAGGGCCAAACCGAGAATAAATCAAAACGAAATTCAGCTTAAATGTTTCCTCTGGATCTTCGATACCACTTTTTTGAGACCGATACCATTACTGCTCTTGACACCCGAAATTGCCAGCCCCTCCCATTTTAATCCTTTTGCAGTATTTTCCCCAATCCTTTGATGATTACATAGACATTTCACAAAGCATTGAAAGACACTAGGGAGTTGAAATTTCACCCAACCACGTAGTTATCACACTAGCAGAAATGTGCAAAAATAGTGACAAAGTGCTATGGAAGAAAATGACCAAAAATGGTCAAAATACGGCACAAGGGTGCAAAAATACTTCAAAATATTACTTGTAAATATGTAGGAACGTTTTTGACCCTTGTGGAGTATTTTGGCCAATCCTTTTTTACATCAAAGTTATTTCACATCAAAAGGAAAGCATTGAAAGACACTAGGGAGCTGAAATTTCACCCAAATGGTGACAACGCATCAAATTTCAACATGGCACAACCACTTAGTTATCATTTTCTTTTTTGGGAAAAACGACTAGTAATTACAGTTCAAATGTTTATTTTTATCATTTCAATATCCTGAAAATTGCGCCTAGAGCGTCCAAGTTGGGATTTGGGGATTGATGTGCGACGGACAATTTCTGAGGCGCATGAAAGGCTCACGTGCGCCAGATGTCGTTTTCCGCCGTATACTGTACGCTCTAATTTTTGCGCGTCACGACAGGGCGCTCATCTTTTTTCCGTGCTTTGAAAGTGTCGTGAGGCATCTGCGCCATCCGCCTGCCAAGAGAGACAGCGCGGCACTTTTTTGTGGGCACAAAAAAAGTGCGGCGGTGTTCCGCAGGGGCGGGATGAGAGAGAGAGAAAAAAAAAAATGTGCGCTCTTGAAAGGGGCCCTAACACGGAACCATGAGGGACGCCGCAAGCTTTTAGCCAAAGTTCACGCCCCCAAAACTCAAGGATTCACAGGTGGGTGGTTGTCCTTTTCTTTTTTTTTTCTTCTAAATGGCGAAGACGTCCCGTGTTTCACACTAACAGTTTCCAGGCGCGGACCTGTTTTTCACTTCACTCCCCGAAAGCTGACACCAAAGTGCTTTGTCACGGCTGACAACACTTTCACCCGCAGTCACAAAACAAAAGTCATCTTAGACGCCGTCCAGTGACCCGAGTTCCTCCTGGCTCGCCGCCTCAGGAAGCTCACGCGACTTCAGTCCATGCCGAGCCAATACTTTATCAAAATCAATATCAAAATGCGGTTATGAATAAATGATTGATCAATTTCGCCCATTTTTTGTATTGAACATTCACAGTAATAGACAATAATACACAATAATATTTAGGGATAGGATATTTAGGATATTTTATTAAGCCCAAACGCATCTGTTTTTACAATATGAGCTCAAACCAGTACAAAAAATTTCGGATTTATGGAACGAATGGTTTAGCTAGCACCGATTGGTATCGATCCACTATCGACTAAAGTAGCACTTAACAGCTGATTAATAACCTAAAATGTGTTTCACCTATAAAATGGGTGGCATTAAGTATGACGTTTTCTGAGAAATATAAAGACGTGTACGATATATTTAAAATATATGCATGTTTTGAAGTTATATCTTTTTTTACGCTTTCACAACTTGTTGACGTCATTGGATTTTTTTTTTCCAATTGGCAGATTCAGCACAAATCAACGTTAAATCCAATTCCAACTTTTTGGACCAAAAAAATCAGCTTGGTGGTCATTTCATCTTGAGAATGTTTTTCAAAAATTTTACGAGTATATATTTGAACAAAAATTCAGAAATGCCACATCAGTGGCGGTTGCAGCCCCAAAAATGATCTTGTCAGCTCGGTTTTGACTGGCCGAATGTTCCGATTCGTCTCGGAAGTAGAAAAGTTAGGAAATGAATTTGGAGAACAATACGTTAAAAAAATATGATGGATGTTATTTCAGTCCAGAAGAAGAAGAAATATCTCCAAACTTACGTGGAATTGAGAGATGCTGAAGGAAGCTTTTTTGAACACACTCAGACGATTGATGACTCCTTTTTGTCAAAGTTTATGGATGTTTTCCCTTCTGTTTAGACGTGAGAGATGAAAATCGAGCGAACTTTCTCTTTGCTTCGTGTCTGCTGTCTTCTGCTCGGTTTTGTTCCACGTCCTCCGGCGGACCGCAGAAGAATGAATGGCTGCCGCCAAACTCCACGAAGCTGGCCAGCCCAGAAGCTGGTGAACCGCTGCTTGGGTGGGCGGGTTTAAATTGCGGGAGTGACCAATCAGCCGCCGGCTGCCGGAAATGACAACAAATCGAAATGAACTGCTGTGGAAGTAGCCAATCAAAAGACAGCATTGTGATCGTCGTTGCGAGAAACACTTTTCTTTTTACTTTTTTTTTTAATTCATTGAAAGTGTTGAAAATTAGAGACGAAAAATTTTGGATTCTGAAAAAAATATATATGTAAATAGGTCGATATCGTAGGGCAATCGCTACCTGCTATAACCAACCACAAGCGAGCTGCTGTGTAAGTAGCCAATCAGGGTGCCAGTAAACCTGATTGTTCGTGAATCATTAAAAAATATATTTTTTTTTTGTTCAGAGTGAACTATAATAATGAACATGATTTTCTCACAATTTAAAAATATAATTGATTTGACTTAAATACTTGTGATATTAACAAATTTTAAGAATATAACATCTTTTTAAAATCCTGACAACTAACCAATAATAAGAATGTAACAATTTTTTATGTAGTACAGTGTGTACATAATGATTCTTCTTTTTTTTTTTTAGCTATTCAAAAGGATGACTTGAATATTTGAAAGCAGCTGAGCGCTCCCGTTGTCGTCTGGCCCTGTGAGGCAGCCATCTCTGTTTCAGTCTGAGTCTTAACCTTTTCATCATGCAGGCTAACAGCTGAGTGGATAGCTGACATTCTGAAGGGGTCCAACATCATTTTGTGACACACAAAAACAAAAAAATGCAGACTTTGTCCTTTGCAAAATACAGATGCCGGTTTATGCATGCGTGGTTGAAATTTGGCGGCAATCGAACAGTCTCAAGGCGGAACTAACTCTTGTGCAGTATTTTGATCATTTTTGGGTCATTTTCGCAAAATGCAACGATTCTGAGTTTCCTATGTGATTGAAGCTGGACGTGCGAGATTTTGTGTCCAAAAATAATCATTGTCCAAATTTGGGATCATAAAAAAACATTATAATTAAAATTTTTGACATGCACTTTCATAGGATTTCAAATCTGGAGGCAAAACGGCAGAATTTCTATCCTTTCTGTGACGGCTTCTTTAAAGTTTTTCGTTGGTCTACTCCTGTTGACACGACAGTTCAAAGGTCACTGGCCCTGCATTAAGGGTCAGGGGAGGGGGGGGGGGGTCGAATGCCAAGAGGTCAAGGTTCAAAGTGCGTCAACATCCAAGGAAAATTAGCTTCTCCCGCTCCAATTCTAGAGTTGCAAATGATCCCCTCAAGCGGGACAACACGCCAAATTCCTCACGCTAACCCCTTTAGCTCAAAGTCACTCGAATCCGTGGAATGCTAGCAATGGTGCTAACATTTCTTTTTTGTTCGTAAAGCCATAATGCCGCTCTTGTATCTCACCAAATTGCAAATACGTCGCATTACAATGTCCAGGAAGTACGTATAAATCCAAATTGATATTGCAAGGAGTCATGAGCTAGGCCCAAGGTCCCCAGGCCCCGGCGGGGCCCGGGTCGCAGCGCGGGTCGTCGTCGGGGAAACGGACGGGCGAGGCGTTCTGCTGGTGGTGCTTCAGCCGGTCCAGGAGGCGTTCCACCACTGCGGGGTGGTCGGCCGACACCTCCTTCCTCTCCTCGGGGTCCTTTTCCACGTCGAACAGCATGACGGGCTTCAGGGGCTCGGCGGGACGGTCGGAGGAAACGTTGCCGTCGGGCCGCGGGAACCAAATGTCGCAACCTGGACCGCGGCGAAAGATTGAAGCGTTTTTCTTCCTTTGGATTCGTGCGTTTTTTAGGTTTTTCCAAAACAAAGGACGTTCTTTGCCTTTTTCTCCGCAAAGGGATTGACTGGACGAAACTGTACAGTGGGGTATCCAAACTATGGCCCGGGGGCCATTTGCGGCCCATCGTTCATTTTCTAGCGGCCCGCAACATATATATATATATATATATATATATATATATATATATATATATATATATATATATATATATATATATATATATATATATATATATATGTTTTATTTCAGGAGTGCGCTCACCTGGGTATCCCGTGAGCAGCTTCCAGTTTGAGGATCTGATGGCGGCGTGGATGGAAACGTTGAAACCAGACCGTAGGACTCCATCGTCATCACTGAACGCTCTCAGACGCGCAGAACCAGGACCTGTATTAGGACGAGATCATTTAGTTTTGTGATTGTGACTACGACTTTGCAGCCATTGCCGCTTGTCTTCAAAGAAGAAAGTAGCAAATGCTAATCGTTGCTAATCAATGCTAGCATAGGTGAGCAAACGTGCTCATCGCTAACGCAATGCTAATCACGCGTTAGGTTGAATTTTAGTGAATGTTAATGCTGACGGCTAGATTTCTTACAAGCTCATCATATCGTAAACAATACCCTAGCATCTTATATTTAGATGACTTTAAAACAACTTTAAATGTATTATTCTTTTTTTTAATACTGTTCAAAATAGTACATCACTATTAATCATAAAACGTTAATGTAAAATATGATTCAACGTAATGTTAAGCCTTATTCACTCTTGATTGATAAACAGAAGACTAAACAAGCATGCTAACGTTTGTGAGCTAACACGCTAGCTTAAATGCTAATTGGTAACGTGATGCTAGTAATTCGTTGCTAATCAGAACTAATCCTATTTCTAGCATTTGAGAATATATACAGAATATACAGAATATATTGAAAAAACACCATTAATTTCTACTGAATACATTTCACACAGTTTGTAAGTGTAGCTATTTTGTTAGCAGCGTTTTGTGGGTAGTGCTGTTGCCTTTGTGCGTCTTTGACCTACACGGGGCGATGTCGTTGTACATGGGGTCAATATTGTGCAGAAGCTCCAGTCTGGGCGAGGCAAAGCCTTTGCTGGAATATAAACAGAGGTGTGTTAAACATACACACTCTCTTTCAACAACACACAAGTGGCATGTGTAAATCGAAAACAGCGCACCCGCCCGTCATGTGCTCGAACCGCAGCGAAAACGCAACGACCGCAGCGTCTGATAACACAAATAACTCTCCGCGGCCAATTAGAAAGCGGCGCGCGGGCGGGGGGGCGGCTGACGCGCGGCCGGCCAATGGGAGCGCGGCGGCGGGGCGCAAGCTAGCACTTTGCGGCGCGGTGACCCTGGCTTTCACCTCCTCCTCCTCCTGCACCGCGTCCACATTTAGGACGCCGGCAAAAAAGACGTGTCCGTCAAAGTGGACTCAGCTGCTGCGAAGGAAAAACAAACGTGGAGGAAGGTGGAATGCCTGGATCGTACCATTCGGCAGCGCAAAAAAAAATATCCAAATGTCGCATAGAAATGATCGAATGCATTCAAATCATCTAATATTAGCCTTATTATTCAAATCGTCCCAGTTAATTCATGCTAAAAATGCTAATAATAGATGCTAAGCTAAGGTGCTAATTCGTCATCATAAGGTGCTAACATAAGGTGCTAATTCGTCAATATATATATATATATATATATATATATATATATATATATATATGATCAGGGCCAGTGAAGCAGCCCCTCCCCAAATGAATTTGAAGATTTTTTCCCGCGATTTTTGACGGCGTCACCTGATAGCGTTCCAAACGTCGAATCCATCCAGAGGCTTGGTGGCGTTGGGGCGGCCCCCCGCCAGCCCCACCAGCGTGGGCAGCCAATCGGAGACGTGGATCAGCTCCCGGCTGGCGCTTCCGGGCCGCTTGAGGAGCGGGCCCGACACGAAGCCCACGCCGCGGACCCCTCCCTCCCACAGCGACCACTTCCTGCCTCGCAGCGGCCAGTTGCTGCCGCCGGACAGCGTCTGCCCGCCGTTATCTGTCACGTGACACAAACAACGGAGCAAACAGAAAAAAACAAGGTGAAGACTTTTAAATAAAATGAATGAGTCCAAATGTGCTAAAAATCAGTCAGTCGGCGTGGTTTCAGGTGTTTACTGCTGATAAACAGAAAAAGTCTCACGGCGCACATTTTACGATAATGTCTCCGATGAAAGACTAACAGATGGAAAGAGTTGGCAAAAAAACAATTACACCTGTTTTTTAAGCGGCTACTTTATGAACGAGACGTCATTTTCAAGTATATTAGCAATCTGTGCCGCTCTCTAGTGAACAAGCACGGTACTGCAACTATTTTTTTTCCACAGGGCTCAGATATAAAAAGACAAAACGTTGTGAGTGAAGTTTTATTTTCGCTACGAAAAAAGCATAAAATCGATAGAGAAAAAAGTACTTTTTAAAAGTACGGTATCAAAATTCAATAAAAAAGTTCTACAGTACAGTACTTTTTTAAGAAATGTGTTTAAAAACAGTATTAATATTACAAAATTAATTATATATATTTTATGAACAAAGTCTTACTTTGTTATCAATAAAGTCATTATTTATGTTTAATTAAAAAAAAAAATCGTAATTGTCAGATTTAACTCAATCACTGCCAGCCCAGTAACGATTTGACGTCTAAATCCGTCGTTGGCAGTGAATGAGTGATCTGGTCAATAAATGTTGTGTTTGTACCTGTGGAGAAGACCAGAACGGTGTTGGCCCAAAGTCCGGCGTGGCGCAAGGCCATGCTGATATTGCCCACCGCCTCATCCATGGCCGCCACCATGCCGGCGTACGCCCGTCGATGCGGATCGCGGATGAAGGCGTAAGGCGCCACGTAACGCTCTGGCACCTGCAGGGGCGCGTGCACGGCTTGCAGCGCCACGTACAGGAAGAGCGGCTGAAACACAAACATTACATTTTTTCAATCCTTTTTTTTTTTTTTTGGCGTGGGGGTTGAGTCACTTTTTTAGGGTCGTGACTGGCGATGATCTGGGTGGCCCTCTGGCTGAAAAGCTGAGTGGAATATTGGCCTTTGTATCCGGGGGCCACAGTTTCATCCTCCCGGAGGTCCAAAGCGCAGCGGGTCACGTTGATGGCGGCGATGGGGTTACAGCGCACGTGACTGTAGTAGTCCTCACTGCCTGTCAGGTAGCCTGGAGTTAAAAAAAAAAAAAAAATCACTCACTGCCGTTGACGGCTATAGACGTTCATCTATTTTTACTGGGGCAAAATACCGTATTTTCTGCATTATAAGGCGCACCGGATTATAAAGCGCTCCTTCAATGAATGGCCTATTTTAAAAGAGTTTTCACATATAAGGCGCACCGCATTATAAGGCACGTAGAATAGAAGCTACTGCAATGCCTTTTGTATCCACCAGATGGAGCTTTAATACTATAATGAAGTTTTAATACTAATAAAAAGCATTCTCACAACTCTATTGGCTCCCAAAATGAATAAACAGCTGTTTTATTTCTTTTAGTACCCGATGAAGAAAAAAATCCTCTTGATTACATTAAAAGACTGTCAAAGACGAATCAAAAGTTGAAAAGAATATATTTATGATTCCATTAAATATTAAACTTAATTTTTTTAAATCAAATTCCAACAAAAACCCTCAACATTTATTGTTGTGATTGAATGTTCAAACTCTTAAAAAAATGTCTTTGGGACTGAATGAGTAAAAAAAATAAAATAAAAGGACAGGTAGACTGTAGCGCCTAGTAAATTATGATGCCTACAAACCAAAGTAGGAGTGGAAGCCGCGGCGTGTGGGCAGGCAATCCTTCTTGTACATGCCCAGATGCCACTTGCCCACCATGTGCGTGGCGTAGCCCGCGTCCGACAACAGCTGGGGCAGCAGCGTCTCGTCCAGCGGCACGCAGTACGGCTGACACGGCCAGATGATCTGGTGCTGCATGCCCGTGTGGATCTGCCGACAGGAAACGCGCAACATTATGGCGAAAAAACAAAACGGGGAACTGCCGGTGCAGCTACGCAACATCCTCTCGTTTCACTGCTTGTCAATTTTGGCATTGACGTATAAAACTTAAAATAAAGGCATACGACATTTAGCATCCTATAATGCAAATTTACAGGAAGTTGCTCACGTTCCAATCAATTTGCTCTTGAGTTGAAAAGAAAAATATACTGTCATTTTGTCACGGTATAAAAAAAAAAAAAACATTAAATGTGATTTGCATTTGTACAAGTATATTCAAACGCAATCACATGCATGTTTTTATTATATAATCATTCTTTATTTTATTATCTACTATTGTTCTATGAAATACTCTATTTCTTGGCGAACGTACAGGGGAAAAAAAGCTATTTTAAACATTTAGCAAACAAGAACGTTCGTACGTATTTGATATTACACTTGAAGTTATTAATATTATTTGTGATTGATGTTGTAGTTAGTGCGGTATCGTCGGGGCGGCTGACCTGGTACCGTCCGGTCATGAGCTGGTTCCTGGACGGGGTGCAAAGCGGCTGGACGTAGTAGTTTTCCAGGCGAACCCCCGCGGCGGAAAGCTTGTCCAGGTTCGGAGTCTGGATCTCCGAGCCGTGGTAGCCCACGTCGTACCAGCCCAAGTCGTCGGCCAGGATGAACACGATGTGCGGCTGCTTGGAGCCCGACGCCGCGGGGGAAGCGACGGTCAGCAGCAACGCGAACAAAGTCAAATTTTCGGCCGTCTTCATCGCCAAAAGTTCGGCCGAGTGGGAAGTTGAAGCGGCTGTCAGGAAATTGACCAAGAAGCCCGCCTGCCGGTTTGAAGGTTTAAGGAGCGCACAAACATGGCGGATGTGAATATTTCGCTAAATAACTCTTAATGGATCACCACATTTTGCTTGTAAAAAACGCAAAATGAAGAATTCAAATAACATCCGCAACGATTCTTTAAACCTCTGCCACCGACTCAGCAGCCAATCATGTGACTTGTAGGAACTTGTACAGGTCACGTGAGGAAAGTAAACAGGAAAAGGTATCCGGGAAAACGGAAGTGGCGTCCCTACCGTTCGCGTGATACATATCTACGACGTTAATATTAATAATTTATATAATATGAATGAATTTGAAGTAGAAATATATTTTCTACATCTGCTTCTAGAAATAATAAAACTGTTCAAACTTTGAAAATGTGTACCCTGTATTACTGCTGTCAATTTTCTTTTAAATCAATGTTTTTTAAAAATTTTTTTTACAGTATTTACGTTTTGTGTTTGCTTTTAAGTTTACGTTTTCCTCACAGTTAAAAACATGATATTTATTCTTTTTACTCTCATGTAATGTGACAAAGACACTTAATTTGACCATTTTTATGATGAATTTAGTAAAAACCTGAGTTCTTCACCATGTCTACTGTATTATACTTTGATTTTAATTTAGATCATTGAATAAAATTAGGATGTGATATTCCCAATATAGGAATGTTTACTAAAAAAAAAATCATTTAGATCTCCTAACAAAAAACTGTAAATAGGTCCTGATTTTCATAGGATAGAGTATTTGACACTTTATTTCCCAAGGTATGAACGTACAGTATATTATTTACTGTACATTTATAAATTAAAAAAAAAACATTGATTATTAAAAACTGTACAAATGTTCAATTCTGTCATTGTCTAAAATGGTAATGGCCTTATTTTTGTGATCGTATCAAACAAAATGTAAACCATGGAATTAAGACATTGAGGTGGAGGACGTCAAGAAAGAGTCACGTGATCCCTTGCCGCCACGGCGCCAGGTTTTCATGCTTTGCTCTTGGCTTTGGTCAGCAGGCGGGTCCGAGTGGGCTCGGTCAGCACCAAGGGCTCCTGGATGACGGCGGCGGGGTACTTCCTCCCCAGCAGCTCTACCTCCACCTTGTGGCCGACCGAGGAAAGCTCCACGGGCAGGTAGGCGAAGGCCAGGCTGTGCTGGGCGCTGTAGCTGTAGGCCCCCGACGTGGTGTTGCCCACCACCTGAGTCAAATTAAAAAAAAAAAAGGCATGGAAATTTGCAGCCCCAGTGGCAGCCGACAGTGGCGGCGTCTCACCTCTCCGTTGTGCCACACCGTCTCGTTGCCCTCGGGGTCGACGTCGTGCGTCTCCACCGCCAAATAGGACAACTTCCTCTTCAGGCCCTTGACTTTAATCTCCCGAAGAGCCGCCTTGCCAATGAAGTCGGCGGGCTGCTCAAAAAAAAAAGATGGCGCTCAATGTCCTGTTTAAAATTGCGCATTGATGCCATCTACTGGTGAGTGTGCATCATTAAAGTTGCTTCCAAGATTGAAATTTACAGGAGCCGATCCCCGTCGAACGATGGAATTGACGAGTATGTTCCTCAATGGCGGTGAACGTTACCTTGTTGAGTTTGATGAAGTAATCTAAACCCGCCTCCAGAGGGTTGGTGTCACAGTTCATCTATAAAGACCAAAAAGTCATTAACAAACCTTGAAAGTTTTTGAACAATCCCCCAAACCACAGACACACACACACACACATATACATATACATATACATACATACATATATATATATATATATATATATATATATATATATATATATATATATACATACATATATATATATATATATATATATATATATATATATATATATATATATATATATATATATATATATATATATATATATTTGTACCTCGGCTCCCCATCCTCTGAAACCTTTCTCCAGTCTGAGGGACGCCATGGCGTAGGTGCCAAAGTTGTCGATGCCGTCATCTTTTCCCGCTTCCATTATGGCCCGGTACACGGCCGCCATGTCCTTCTGGTCCATGTACAGCTCCCATCCCAGTTCGCCTTGAGCAACAACGGAGAAAATCAACACCTCAAAGAAAAGGAGGAATGACATGAAAAGGACGGGTTGCGTACCAGTGTAGGAGATCCTGATGGCTCGCAGCGTAACGCCGGCCAATTGGATGGACTTGCACTGGAGAAATTTAAAGCCCGAATGGCTCATGTCCTCCTGGGTGAGCTTCTGAAGAACCTTGCGCGACTTGGGCCCGGCGACGCCCAACACGCCCATTTCCTCCGTCACGTTGGCGATGTCCACATCGTAGATGCCCTCTGCCACTTGTGTCTCTATCCACCTGTTCAAAAACAAAATATGGCATATTTTGGCCCTCTGAGGAAGACATTTGGACACCCCTGAGTTCAAATACAAGTTTTGCGTGAGGGCGTCGTTCACCTGAGGTCATGTAGTTCCGATCCGGAGCCGGTGACGAGCAAAAACTCCCCCGGCGCCAGCTGCGTGATGGTGACCTCAGCGTAGACTCTCCCGGTGGGTGTCAACATGTGGCTGATGTTGGTCTGGCCCACCTGCAGGAGGAGGGACAAGAGCAGGACATCCGGGACATTCCGCCCGAGCTTGGCCGTCGCGCGAGGGCTCTCACCTTGGGCATGGTGTTAGCAAACAAGTGGTCCAGCAACCTGAGAGAGTCCTTGCCTTTCACTATGAACTTGCCAAAGGGGGTCAGGTCGATCACGCCCACCTTCTCCATCACCAGCTTGCACTCTCTGCCGACGGGTTCAAACCAGTTTGTGCGCCGGAAACTGGGCCTGGCGACAGGATACAAGAAGAAAGGAGACACTGTGACCTCACTACAGGACAGAATAGTCTATGGTTTGCCATTTTGTCCTTGGAGAACAAGACAGTAGTCGCTGTGTGAAGTCATAAGTCATAGTATAGCAGGGACAAACACAGCACTATTGCGTGTTGCCATCGTGTGCTCCCCCCCAAAATCTTTTTGGGGGGCGACATTTGTATTAAAGGCTAATGAATAAAAGAGGAATCGGCAGGGTGTGTTTTCAGAGCGGTAGAAGATCTGTAACTGTGAACACATCACTCTCCGTTCTCCTCGCGAGCAAGAAGAATCCAAAACCTCTTGTCTTCCTTCGTTGTGTGTTGTTTATAAAATATTCTCGGTTGACACAAACTGACAGCTTGATCCATTATCACCTTACTTGTATCCAGTATCATCTCCCGGTTTGTAAAACCAGTGAGGTTGTTCCCAGCCGGCATGGAAGCCCATGGATCCTTTGTCCTGGAGAAGATCGTAAATGCCGCTCTTTCTGTAGGTTGGTCGGCCAGCAAAGCGCTCCTCCTTGGGGTATCCCACTAGAGAGACATTTCGATTGGATCAAGGGTGTGCAAATTTTGGGTTGTAGTTTAGCCTCAAGGAGTGTTTAAAGTGGCTGGAACTAAATGAATTAGGTACTAATGTAATCAGTTACTTAAAAGTAATTAAGAGCTATAATAATCAGTTACTTTATACATTCAAGGAACCAATTGCTTTAGGTATTTTATTAAGTAATTAACCCCTCATGTCATTTCGACCCAATTTGGGCCTTGCCCTAGACACACTTTACAAAAAGCATTAAAAAAAATACTAGGAGTCTAAAACTCTCTATATATTGTCAAAACAAGTAGATGTTCACAAAAGCACCAAGCGTCCATTCTTAAATACTTGCAAATTGAACTTATTGATGGAAAGGTTTATATTAGGGACCCATATGACCATGGACACCCAACGGTACCCGAAGCAGAAAAAAAAATGTTCAGTGAAACTCCTCAGCACAACATAGTTCTTCCGAGACCCACCTCCTCTATTGTTCTTACCCACATTATTGAAGCCGTAGGATTCCCGGGCTTTGGCGCACAAGAAAGGAACGTCCACCCAGCTCGCGTATCGGTTAGGGTCGCATTCGATCAGGTCATAAGGAGGCTCGCCATTCCTAATCCAGTCGCTCAGGAACTTTCCCACTCCACCGGCGTGGATCACTCCATACCTGAAAACACCAGGCGGCGACACCGGCCGTCGCTGTTGGTCCTAAAACCTTGTCGGTCTCACGCCGTACCCGAATCCGATGGCCGTCCAGTAGTTCCGAACTCCTTGATGTGGTCCGACCATGGGAAGGAGGTCAGGGGTGTACGTGATGGGGCCGGACACAATGTTGATGATGTCGGCTTTCTTGAGCACGGGGACCATCTCCATGGCCATTTCCACGTGCTCCATGATCCGGTCTAGGTCCGACTCAAACAGTTCCTTGCCGAAACCTGTAGCGGCGATACAAAAGAGTAGGAACTTGATCATCCAGGAAAGACTCTGCAGATGAGAGGCAGACCAGGGGCAGATTGAGGACACACTAGATCAGGGTGTCCAGGCCTCCTTACCCAGACCGTAACCATGACCCAGATGAGCCTAAGAAAAGACCTCAACAAAGATTTATTGTAAGCGCACGGACCTGGGGGTACACCGTCTCGAACCCAAGAGTCTTGCAGGACCATCTTCTCCATCTTTTCATAAGGTCCGAACAGAAGGCCGTCCCTTTCTTGACGTAGGTAGTAAGAGCCCTCCAGGTCTCGGATGACGGCCAGTTCCTTCTTCAGGGCTTTCACCTCAGGCACGGTCGCCGTCACCACGTACTGGTGGTGCACTGGGATGGTCGGATGCTCAAAACCAATTAACTTTCCTACCTCACGGGCCCAGAATCCTGAAAGGACAAAAATGGATGATAGGACACAATCGATACATGGTCAATTTGCGTTGACGTACCAGTATGCTAAATCTGAAATCTGCAATGATAACAGTGTATGGTTACGGTAATAAAATGTGTACGTGTTATTATTTCCACACCTTCTCACACTTGCTCAGTGTATGAAAATGATCTTGAGGTAATGAGTTGCTTTTGTGTGATGTAATACAAAATATCGGTGAAGTCCAAGGTCCGTGTGTACCCGCCACCTGCACACTGGATTACTTTGTAAATAAATGTACTCTAGACAGATAAAAGCTGACCAAAATAAAACTTTCATGTCCACGGACCACCTGTTAATTCCAGGTCAGTTGATGAAGTTATATTTATCATAGCCAGCGGTTAGAATTGTCTATTGACGTCCTAAAGCAAGTTAGTGTCCTACGATTTGTTAGCTACTAGTGTTAGCTTCGACGATTAATAGTGTAGTTTTAGTTTTTTAGTTGTTGGTTTATGCAAAATTTTGTCTAATCGTTCTACGTATGTTAGCAGTATGTCCAAGCCTTTTTTTTCCTAGACCAACACGGCTAATGCTAGCTGTCATTCGAAAGTCGATTTTTATCGAGGAAGCTAATGTCTTACCAGCAAAAATGTCATATTAGTTTAGCGAAACCTTGTGGCTGATACTGCATGCTATCATAAGAGATGTTTAATGCTTGCTACGGTGATTTTTACTAACCTAGCCTAGCCTGGCTAAAGCTAATCTAACCATGCTTGTAATCAAGCTAACCCTGCGGTACTGTTATATTAGATGATGAATGCAGGCTACAAGGACTTTATCAACCTTGCCTAGCTAAAGCTAAAGCTAGCCATGCTTGTAACTAGCCATGCCAGCAACGTTATAGGTTTACTCTGATGTTAATTATTGGAGAATCCGTCCCGGTACGCAGGAAAATGCCTGCTGAAAAACAAACATGCCAACAAACTCCCTTCTGAAAACCGGTCCAACCCAGTTCGCGCCAGTTTTTCCTGAACTCCCGAAGCGGTGGTCCGTGTGTGCAAAGGTCTACGGGTTAGATAACACATTTTATTGAATACTGGGTGAAAATGCGTTGACTTCGCTGTCCCCTCTAACTTAAAAAGTAAAGTTTTAGCGGTGAGCATTAGCATGTAGACAACTCACCAAAAATTTAAGATACTGGACAGTCTGAAATCTTTACAGGTGATAATATTAGAAGAACATCCGGAGTACGATTGGGTTCAAACCTGTGGCATTGACGACACGATTGGCCCGGATGGTTCCGTGAGGGGTCTGCACATCCCATTTTCCGTCAGTTCTTGGCGTGAGGCCCGTGACCGGGGCGGGGTTGTAAATCTGAGCGCCGTACATGCGAGCGCCCGCCGCCAGCGCCATGGTCAGCGAGTAAGGGTCGATGTGGCCGTCGCCCGGCGTGTACAGACCAGCCAAGACCTGAATTCCAGAAGACACGGACCACGAGAGGTTCAGGGTCGGGGTTGGTAAATAAGTCCGGTCCGGACTGTGGATCGGATCCTACCCTGTCCATGTTGAGCAGAGGAAAGAGCTCCTGGACCTTCTCGGGCCCGATCATGTACTGCTCCGTCACGTGCCAGTGGGTACGGGTCATCTGGTACCGCATCTCGTCCACGCGGGCGGCCGTGGATGCGATGCGGACGCTGCCCGGCTGGTGGAAACCCACCGCCTGCTCAAACGGACACCAAAAATGCCAGGATTTGAGTCTGTGTAGATGTCAGTGTAGATTCTCCAGGCTAGAAATGTTGGAGACAACTGGAAAAAAAAACACTCGAAAAACTGTTTTAAAGTGTACATTTTTTACACTCTAAAAAACATATTGGGTCAAGAGGGGACCAGTCCAACTTGTTAAGTTTTTTGTTTATCCCAAAAAGTCAGCTCCGCCTCTTTGTTGGGTCAGTCCATTTTTGACCCAATTTGGGTTATTTTTGACCCGACTGAAATCGTGTCAATTCTTTATTCTTTTTTTAAGATTAATTTCATTTTTCACAAAAAGTCAGGCCAGTCCTTTTTTGACCAAGTTGGGTTGTTTTGAACCATTTTTACCCTAAAAAAGTGGGTCAGTCAATTTTGACCCAAATTTGGTGTCATTTTTGAACTTATTCATTTAATCCCCCAAAATTGGATCAATCCATTTTTATCTAATTTGTGTTATTTTCTACCCAACTGTAATAGAGTATTTTTTTAATTAACATATTTGATACTCTAAAAACTGTTGGGTTAAAAAATAAGCCAAATCTGAAGTTATGGAAGTTATGGGTTTAGCCCAAAATCTTGGATGACGAAATTTTGAGCTTCTATTGGTTATTTTTGACCCAACTATTGTAGAATGTATTTTTTTAACCAACTTATTTGACACTCTAAAAACTGTTGACAAAAACAAACGGTCAATAGGGGGCCAGCTCAAAATGATTTTTGACCGCACTGTCATATAGTGTAATTTTTTAAACCAACTTTTTATGCAAAAAAACAACAAAAAAACAACAAGAGTCAAGTGGCATCACACAGTGAGATTTGGACTCGACGTTTGTCTCACCTGTCCGGTCTCGGCTTCCAGCCGCTCGTACAGTTTAATGCTGTCATAGTGGACTTTCTTCAGGTTGATGCCCGGATGGTAATACGTAGTCAACCCGGCCTGTGAGCAAAACCGCAAAACCCAGTGAACCCTTTGCCTGATACCTGACTCACGTAGGCCGGTAATAAGACACGCTTAGCACTGTTTATTAATAGCAGATGTGCAAGTCCTGAGTCTCAAATCTAAACCTTCAAGATCCACAGGGAAGAGCGAAAACTGACTTTGACTAATATTTGATTTTGGACAGGTTTTAAGTGGAGTCCTAAAAGCCAGCCGAGTACCTACCGCATGCCAAGTGGATCCGGCGGTCAGTTCGGATTTTTCCAGGAGAACCACGTCCTTCATGCCGCTTTTGGCCAGATGGTAGGCGATACTTGTGCCCACGCACCCCCCGCCGATGACCACCGTCTCGGCCGTGTCCTTCCATCGCTTGCCCAATACCGAAGACGCGTCACTGACGGGACGGAGGAAAAAAAATGGAGCGTCGGTTTTCTTTCGCAATATTTCAACAGTTTTTCCATTCGGTGAAGGAGTTACACCCAAAGACTGGGCTAAATTAATAAGGGAATTGTGTTGGAATTGTTTATCGGTGAATTAAAAAAATTATGAAGACGATGAAGAAAAAAAAGGGTAGCGGGATTCTCACTTTGATGTCAGAATTTTGACTTTGAAGTGAGAATTCTGTCTAATCTCAGAATTTTCACTTGAAAGTCAGAATTCTTACTTTACTCTCAGAAATCGGTCAAAAGTCTCAAAAATTGACCTCCATCTTGGAATTTTGACTTTAAAGTGAGAATTCTGTCTCAGAATTTTCACTTGAACGTCAGAATTCTGACTTTATTCTCAGAAAACAGTAAGAAGTCTCAAATTTTGACTTCAATCTGTCTTTATTCTCAGAATCCTCACTTGAAAGTCAAAATTCAGACAATTCACTGAATTCTCACTTTATTTTCAGAAATCAATCATGACTATAAAGTTTTGCCTAAAACCTGACACGTAAGTTAGAATTCTCAAAATAAAGACCAAATTAAACTCAGAATTCTGACTTCATTCTTAGATTTCTGACATTAATTCTGACTTTATTCACAGAAATCAGTCAGAGGTCTGAAAATTCGGGTTTTAAAGTGAGAATTCTGAGAACAAAGCCACAATTCTGAGAGGAAAGTGAGAATTCTGACTAAAGTGAAAATTCTGAAGTGAGAATTCTGAGGTTAAAATCAGCATTTTTATTTTTTGTAGTGAATACTATGAGGTCAGAATTCTGAGAATAAAATCAGAATTCTCACTATAAGGGGACTTTAGAGTGAAAATTCCGAAAATAAAGTCAAAATGTTGACATAAAAGCGAGAATTCAGTCACACTTTACGTGTACTGGCCTGAATCCTTTTCCATAGTTAAATGATTGCATAAAATGAAATTTATTCGCGAGAGAAAATGCAATTTTTTTCATTAACACTTTTTTCAATTGATTTAAAAGAAAAAGTGATCGATTCACCCCTGTTGCCAAGAATTTTTGAATTGCAATTTTGCTGTGTTGACGAGTTAAATTTTCTCCCTGAATCCTTGTCTTTGCGTTGCCAACAGCGCCTCTGCTGGCCGCAGCCAAGCAGCGCAATACATTTGCATACATTCCTTGCCTAACATCGCAATTTAATGTCATTTAAAAAGCAGCAAAGACTCACCTTTGCGCATCCGCTCTTCTCGCCGTGCAGCTCAACGTCCGTGAAGGCTGAAGAAGAGGAAGAGGACCAAAACGCCTCCTGGAGCGTAGGTGCACCTTGACGAGCTTTAACATGCGAGCAGACATGGCTCCTAAAAGCGGCGAGAAAAAAAAAATGTCCAGCGGCCGGAGAAGGAGCCGGTGAAGTTATAACTGCCTGGTTGGCCCCGCAACTGGACTCTGGACCCGCCCCATGGGGTCGGCGGCCGTCTGAGGACGTAACTTTAACTCTCCCCACTTAGCCCTCGCCAATCTAGGTCACACACACACACAAACACACACACACGCCACCGCAACACTTTATCATCGTCGTATATCCAGTGCATAGAAGATAACGTGCATTAAAACTGTATTAAAACGTTTTTTTAGAAATTTCCCTTTTTTTATTATTCCACTTAACGCTAATGTTATTCTATCACTTGTTTTTTAAATTTAAAAAAAATATATATATATATAATAAAAATATAGAATTATTCATAACATGAAGATCAGCCCTTTTTTTTTTACTAAAAAAGCAGACGAAATGTGTTTAATATTTTTGATTGAATTAATTCAAATTAAATTAAATACTTAAAAAAAAGCAGTAGAAAAATCATTTCCTTTGAGTAAAAAAAAAAACATATCCTAATAAGCAAATAGTAATTAAAAAATAAAATAGTAATTAAATAACATGGGACTGAAATGGTAAATTACGTTAGCATTACATAGGATTTTGAAAAAATCGAAAAAATTGAAAATTTCTAAGGCAAAATCGGTTAATGGTTTACATGAACTGACTGACATGTTCATCCAAGGACAAACCCATCCAGTTCCGCCGACACCATTTTTATTTTGGGGCTTTTTTATTATTGTTAAAAAAATAATTTGGGTTATTTTTTTATTTTAGAGTGCAAAAAATATTGAATAAAAATAAACCCAAATTGGGTCAAAATGGACTGCCCTATTTTTTTTCTGTGAAAAAATTGAAGAAGTAAAAATTTTGAGATGGGGGACCATCTCAAAATTTTTACTAAAATAACCCAATAAAATAACCCAAATTTGGTCAAAAGGGGACTTTTGACCAAATTTGGGTTATTTTTTGCCCAATTGTTTTACAGTGTATTTTTTATGAATATTTTTACACCCCCAAAACAATTGGATTAATAAAATAACAAAGAAATACCAGCTAAATTTCTTCACCAACACTGTTTACGCTCAAAAATCAAAATCACCCAAATTGGGTCAAAGGGGGCCCAATCCACCTTTTTGAAGTTATTCATTTAACCCCAAAAATTGGGTCAATCCATTTGACTAATTTGGGGTTATTTTTGACCCTAACCATTAATTCAAAATAACCCAACTCAGGTCAACTTTTTAACTTCTTCATTTCACCCAAATCAGTCCAATTTTGACCCAATTTGCGCTATTTTTGACTCAACTGTTTTTGGAGTTATGCAAACATGAAAACAACTTGACTTTTCCTCTTTTTTGGCTTTATCGCGGCGAGTGAGCGACACGTTGACGCGGTCACTGTGCATGATAAGCTTTGGGCCATCTACCGAGTAAAATTGCGTAACAGCACACCGCCGACCATTTGGCCTCCTTTTGGGCTATGTTTACACCGTACAAAAGGGGTCGGAAAAGTCGTTTAAATATAGCCGGCGGATGACAAGTTGGGAACACATGCTATCTCTAAGGATAACTTTTACTGCCACTGACGGTTATACTTGTGAATTATGATTTTCAACAGGGGGTAATGGTATTAGGATTATTGGAAACGGAAGGGGGGGGTACCCCAAAATTTTGAAAATCTCTGCTTTGTAACTTAAGAGCAAAGGGTGACAGGGTGTGGTGTGAAATCCGATGAGTGTGTACGCCTGGCAGTTCTAAAAGTGAAATTGCACCCCCTCTTCTCTTTCGGGGCGGGTATAAAAGCTCGGGGGCGCCTGCGGGCAGCCCTTCCCCATCTCCAGGAAGACCGAGCGGAACCATGGCACCGGCAGGGACAAAGAAGGTACAAGCAAGTATAGAGTTTGAAGCGTGCGCTTTGTGTTAGCGGCTCAAGCTAGCTAGCTTGGCACATATGCTGCTTTGCTAGCATGTCAGTAATGCTGCATATTGTTTATTTATTGAAAAACTACAAGGTATGATGTATGTTCTGTAGTTCCTCAAATGGATATGGAATGTTCTGCATTTCCTCAAATGAATATGGGATTTCTTCTATGTTCGGTATTTTCTCATATAAATGCAATATATGCATGGTATTTACCATAGTGTGTTTGTTTGAGGAAATTAATTCAAAATAAATTCATTCAAATTACCTACTAAGTATTTCATCGGAAGGTATTCAAGATATACAGTACTACACCATAAACAAACAAAAAAATGCGGTTTTTACGGTAAAATACCGGTAAACTGGACTGCCAGAAAAGTATTGTTAAATTACAGCATATTTTTTAACTTTATGCTAGAAAAAATGGATTGTCACTGTTGATTTTACACTCTATAATGTAATTGTAAAATCAACAGCATCAAAACATTTTTTTCACCGTAAATGCAGAAAATGTGCTGCCGTAATTTATTAATTGCTGTTTTGACTGAAAAATTGAATTATATATACTGTATTATATGATATTATACTACATTATACTATAAATACATCACATTCAGCATCTACTCCAATTATTTGAGAAAATAGTGTCACATTCATGAGCAGTACACTTTCCTCAAATATATGATATATGCTATTTTTCTCAATATTTTTCCTCTCTATACCTTAGCTAATTTAGCATTTTTGTTCATCACCTCTCAATATTTATCAAGTTTTGTGAATAGGTTCGTATGGTATGTTTATTTAACTGTATTTAAACGAGGCAATACAATTTCTAAAAAGCAAACTGGTTTCCTCAAATAAGTATGATAGTTTGATGGTGACGTTGTGACAAATGGTTATCAAGGGCATCTTGGAGCGATTGGACGCCGGCGAGATTGTCATTGGCGATGGCGGTTTCGTCTTCGCCCTGGAGAAGCGAGGCTACGTCAAAGCGGGGCCGTGGACGCCCGAGGCCGCTGCCGAGCACCCCGAAGCCGGTATCCTGCAAGTGTTATAATAATGATAATACTGGTTCGCCCCCTTTTTTTTTTAACTCATAACATCCGATTGTTTTTAGAACAATTGGGTCCCCAAAATAGTTGGGACAAAATTGAATCAACCCTCTATTGCTGTAAAATTATGTGTCATTGTTTTTGGGGAAATATTATGTATTAACCAGTGCTAGTATCGGTACTTGGTATCGGTGTTGGTGACTATTTAAGCGTTGAGTGCTTGTACTGGTCTTGTCTGGAAAATGTGGGATGTGAAATTGAATATCCCTTCGTAAAACTGCTCTAAGAGTATCGATAGTCTTCGCAAGTAATCGATACCTTGAAATAAGGCACCCATCCCTAAAGAATAAATTATAATAAACAATACACGAATTTGAAAATTTGTCTCAGCTCCAAAGATTGATTATCAGCTTTCTTGACTACGTTATAATTGATATATATCGAAAAAATAATAACTTATCTGTATTTTTCACTGCTATCTTGTGTGCTTTCAGTGCGGCAGCTGCACCGGGAGTTCCTCAGGGCTGGATCCAACGTCATGCAGACGTTTACCTTCTACGCCAGCGACGACAAGCTTGTGAACAGGGGCCACACCCAGCGCTTCACCGTGAGTACCTACATCTCAATTCATCCTTCACGCATACGGGTCTGAGGATGAGACTTATTCTTTTAAGAATCAAGCGCTCCAACAACGTTAATTTACCTGTATGTCTTATTTTGAAATGTGCGCCTCGCACTTTTTCCATTTCCTGTTTACAGTGCTCGTTCATCTAGCGTTCGTGTAGCGCATTGTTTTCAATAAAAGAAAGTAAGCCAGCGTCTTGAATTCATCATTACTCACACACATGGGGCATAAAGATTAAATTTGTTCTGTGTAAAGATGAATAATTCTTCAAACGTAATTATTACTCGTGCCTTGTTTTGAACTGTGAGCATCTGAGCTGAAAGGTTTCCGTTTCCTGTTTTACTTCCGAAGCTGATTGGCTGTCTGGCGTTGCGTTTCCTGCCTCGCGTTGCGTTTAATGTCCCGTCGCCCGGAACTCGTCCTTAAGTTTCACCCTGTTGCTCAATGGCGCAAACTGCATTGACTGCAATTCAAATGCGTCTCTCGTTACGCCGTGCGTCAGCGGTGTGACGCAAGCATGATTTGTTTTCGCAAACCACGCGGAGGCGCAACATAAGGCAGAAAGAGCCGCCGATTGACGACATCTGCCTTAGTATTATTGATATAATTTAGTGGATTATTCAAGAGTTTCTCCACGGCAAGGCAAAAAGGAATAGTCGATCCATCTCATCTTACCGGAGTTGCTCCGTTTATATCCGCAGCTGCCGGCCAGCCGCTCGTGTGTGGAATGACGTAAAATGAACCCGGCTCCTGCTGTTTTATTTGCGGCCTGCAGGGGCAGCAAATCAACGAAGCGGCGTGCGACCTGGCGAGACAGGTGGCCGACGAGGGCGACGCCCTGGTGGCGGGCGGAGTCTCCCAGACGCCCGCCTACCTCAGCTGCAAGAGCCAGGACGACGTCAAGGCCATTTTCAAGAAGCAGATGGACGTCTTTGTCAACAAGAATGTTGACTTTTTAATCGCCGAGGTATTAAAACAGCACTATTCTAAAGTATGAAGTAGTCACGTATGCTCTCGATACCAGTCGCCGATACTTCAGATGCAGACCCCTGAATATGAATCCGATGCCATGTTCCGTTTATTTTTTTTTGGTAACTTTTGCAGTACTTTGAGCACGTGGAAGAGGCAGAGTGGGCGGTGCAGGTCCTGAAAAGCACGGGCAAGCCGGTGGCGGCCACCTTGTGCATAGGACCCGAGGGCGACCTGAACGGAGTCAGCCCGGGAGAGTGCGCCGTTCGCCTCGTCAAAGCCGGTACGACAACATTACGCGGGGAAATTCGGACGCCGATTTCTCAACTTTTATTTTTCCCGGGTCGGCGGCAGGCGCGGACATCGTGGGTGTCAACTGCCACTTTGACCCGGCCACGTGCGTGCGAACGGTGGCCATGATGAAGGCGGGTGTGGAGAAGGCCGGCCTGAAGGCGCACTACATGAGCCAGCCGCTCGCCTATCACACGCCAGATTGCAACAAACAGGGATTCATTGACCTGCCCGAATTCCCCTTCAGTACGTGCCAGTTTTCTCACCTATTCACGCACATTCCTAAAAAAAAAAAAAAAAATGGAGGGGGCGGGGCATTTTAGGACAAATGGGCACTATTTAAAGGCTGGGATGTCCTCTACTGAGTACACTAGAAATTAGTGCAGTAGCTCCAATGAGTCAAAAAATATAAGCCACATACCAATGTCCACTACAATGGACACAAATTAATGAGTTGTGACTCACAAGAATGTGGTGTTCCACGTCCATGAGTCAAAAGATAGCAACCAAAAACAAATGTCCACTACTGTGGACACAAAGAGTTTCAAGAGGATCTTAACTAATTGAACGTGTTTTTACCATACAAGAAAATGTCGTAATTTCACGACAGTACTTGGGGTTGAATTTCTCGACCCCGCAAGGACGTATAAATACGTCTTTGGGACTGATCGCATGAAGAGAATACTGTCCCCTTGGCAGGTCTGGAGCCGAGGATCCTGACCCGCTGGGACATGCAGAAGTACGCCCGGGAGGCGTACGCCGCCGGCATTCGCTACATCGGCGGCTGCTGCGGCTTCGAGCCCTACCACATTCGCGCCCTGGCCGAGGAGCTGGCGCCCGAGAGGGGCTTCCTGCCGGCGGGTTCCGACAAGCACGGCCCGTGGGGCAAAGGCCTGGAGATGCACACCAAGCCCTGGTGCAGAGCCCGGTACGTCAACGATCCGGACGGCACTGGAGCTCAAATTTTGTCTATTGGCTAACCAGATGTTGTTTCAAGTTTAATTTGCGTTAAAAGCAGTTTCCCCACCCACCTTAATGCGTTCGCTCCAGAGCCCGCCGAGACTACTGGGAGAAGCTGAAGCCGGCATCGGGTCGCCCCCTGTGTCCTTCCATGGCCACGCCTGACGGCTGGGGGGTCACCAAAGGTCACGCGGACCTCATGCAGCAGAAGGAAGCCACCAGCAAGGAGCAGCTCCAGGATCTGTTCCACAAAGCCGACAAAAGCCAGTGAGAAGCATATCATGAGCGGAAATCTCATTTTTACAACATTAAATATATGCAAAACATTCACTGTCGTTTGTTCTGTCTGATTTCGCCAGCTCATAAAATCATGACGAGCCCGCTAAGGAAGCTTTGCTGACATCTAGTGGACATTTGAAAAGTTTCCTGACTACTGTACCGTGTTTTTCGCTGAAGGATTCTAACTGAGCTAATTCTCATCCAATTCTCGTCCGACTCACAGTACCAACAATACTTAGTACGTTACTAGGCTAGTACCGTCGCTACCATATACTTTTTGTACTAGTTCCTTGTACAGCTGTGTTCTATTTTAAATACAAAGTTTCTTGCTTTTGGATGTTGGCAATATTCAAACAGCTGTCGAAATTCATTTTAATAATTTTATTTCAAATATACTAACTTCAGTAATTGCATTCTTTCGAGGCAAGCGCATCGTATCGTTTGCAAAGTGATCTTCTAAAGTTAGGAATCTAAAATGATCAAACAATGTATTCCAAAATCAAATAAAACGTTCACAAGACAACTCGTGATAAAAACCTACTTCGTGTCATTACCACGAGGTAGTATGAAAGTACTGCTTTGTTTACCGTGTATTTCGATCCTCCTCGCTTTCCGTAGAAAATCCAGCGCTCATAGGTCCCGCCCACCATGCATTGCAGTCGCTGTGGCGTGCCGACGTCATGGGTTTTCCCACGTGCAGATGTTTATGCTCCTCGTGCTGGTCGAGACATTTAGAGAGAGAGAA
The DNA here is from genome assembly GCF_059441005.1 of Hippichthys cyanospilos. NCBI lineage: Eukaryota > Metazoa > Chordata > Actinopteri > Syngnathiformes > Syngnathidae > Hippichthys > Hippichthys cyanospilos. Next base: position 16,816,057 of record NC_142383.1, on the reverse strand, counting down.
CATTAGGAGACCCAAATATGTACACACACCAGACGCGAGTCCCCGCGAAACATATTTATTATTTTATCAATAGTCGTATGGAAAAAAAACGTCGAACGATAAGTCATTTGAGGAGTGATTCTTGGTACATCTGTTTTATCGAGTGAAGCCATTTGTTCAAGAAAAACTGAAATGTACTGTTTTTTTCTAGTCAGTGAACGCAACAGCAGCACTCCGGATTCAACGTGCACGCGCACGCTTTAGGAACAAAAAGACTGGTCAACTTTCCCGGGTTTGACTGATTAGGCACTATTTTATAGTAAATTGGCTGATCGGGCTGTAATTTTTTAACTACCACATGGCAATATTCGTTTTGCCATGTTATAATATTTAGTTACTTGGTTGAACGGGTTTTCATTCGCACTGTTTCTGGCCCCTTGGTTGACCAGGCACCATTTTTAAACTTAGGGTGATAAATCTCACATCTCTTAATTTTTTTTTGAAGCGTCCACTGTAACCCGATGCCATTTGTCATTGTTTAGTATCCGATTTTCTCACCGGAGCCTGAACGCAGCAACCCTCCCCCGGATTTGCTGTGCACGCGCTCGGCTTGTAAACACAAGCTCACACGTGACGGTGTTGGAGCAGAGCTGAGCCGATTCGTCCGCGTCGTCGTCACGGACACAACAAAAGAAAAACTAACGAGAAAACAAAGGTTCGACGGAGGCCAGTGGACCGATCGCGAGTGGAAACCGAGACGATCGGGCCGGGGGTGTCATGACAGCCGACTGGACGTGCGTCGATCGGGCCTGCCTTCGATCCGGGCCGCCGTTAGCTCGCGTGTCCGGCGGACCGAGCCTTGAGCCTTTGTTTCGGCCGCTCGTTTCGTGCTAATCGGCTTGCTAGCTAATTGTATTTCCCCATCGAGTTAGCATTAGCATTTAGCTTCGACAGCCGGGTGCCCTTGATCACCCCTCTCGCGGTAAGCGTCCCCCAGTTCTCCAGCTTCGGCTTCGATGTCCTTCGCCATGGAGGACAACTTGGAATCCGGCTGGGTCTCCGTCCGGCCCAAAGCCTTCGATGCGAAAGAACGACACAAATTCGCTTTCATCGTGGCCTGGAACGACATCGAGGGAAAGTTCGCCATAACATGCCACGATCGGACCGTACAGAAACGGACCACCTTCCTCGACCCGCTCCTCGACTGGAGCCCGGCCGCGGATGACAGGCAGCCCGCCGCGGCCGCGTCCAAAGTTCGGCCCAAAGGCAAAGTTGACAGTTGGGATTTGGTGTCGCCCAAGGTCACCGACGCGGAGTCGGTAGACCCCGCGGAGGACCCCGAGGCTGGCGACCGCCAGGACTTCAGCTGGGCCGGCCTCTTCTCCTTTCAGGATCTGCGGGCGGCTCACCTCCAGCTGTGCGCCGTCAACGCCGATCTGGAGCCTTGCCTGCCGGCGTTCCCGGAGGAGCCGTCCGGCGTGTGGTCGGTGCTGTTCGGCGCCCCGGTGGCGTCGTCGTCGGAGCGAGAGACGGAGGCGCTGTGCTACCAGCTGCAAGTGTACCTGGGCCACGCTCTCGATACCTGCGGCTGGAAGATCTTCTCGCAGGTGCTGTTCACCGACAGCGACGACACCGAGGAGTACTACGAGAGTCTGAGCGAGCTGCGGAGGAAAGGCTACGAGGACGGGCTGGACCGAGCCAAGAGGCGATTGCAGGAGGTCAGATTGAAGTGGTACACATCAACAACAACCTAGTTCAGCGTAACCTCATTCTAAAAGTTCCAACTGCAGATATCAGCAAACCTCATTAACAAGTAAAGTTATTGATTTCTCAAGGTACTTACTAAATTATGTACTAAAATAATTGATTACTTTGGGCAATTAAGTACTAAAATAATCGATTACTTTGTGTACTTAAGAGCATTTTTTTATTATTATTTTAGTCGCTCGTGTAATTGATTACTTTTAAAACTTCAGCACCTAAATTAATCAAAATAATTAAGATGTCAATTTAAAATTTTGGAACTGAGTTCTTCAAGGGTCATGGATTTGCTTTTGCTTTAGGATCTGGCCCCTAGACACCACCAGTGACCTAAAGAAATTGATCTCAGTACTTAATTCATTCGGTTGTGATACCGCAGAAACGTCACAATTCTGTTCTTGGGAAGGCGGAAGCAGGTTGGAAAAACTAAAACAATGTCCGCCGAGGCGGAGAAAATTGAAAATAATCTGTGAAAACCATTTCAACATCGTCAGGTACTCAATTTGGCCATCCATTGTTGTACTTCCGTAAACACAAACTTAAGCCTGCCCACTTTTTGTGACATCACAGATGACAAAAAGGGGACAGTTTGGGGACATCTATAGATCACACACTAATAACCTTCATTTGGGAATGCGAATGACCTGTAAACAAAAAAATGGATTTCACAAGAAAATGGGAATTTATTTCTAAATCCTGCTGTCTGAACATAGCCCAAAAAAACCTGCATGTATGTAAAAATGGCTTAGCCACCCATGGCCGCCATGTAGCTCCGCCCCTGAATAAATCAAGCTGTGTTCAAGCTTTGTTACACTTTGCTATCTGTTCTAGACCCTTAACTGACCCGCCACTAATTTTGTAGCACCTTGTCTGACAGGGTACTACTATTTATGGTATCTTGCCCAACCAGATACTACTTAACAGACAATGGAAATAAAGACTAATTATAGCGCTGGCTAACTTTGAATTGCCTTGATCAGTAGTTTCTTGGCCGACAAGATATCGTTTCTGTTTCTGGTACTTGGGTGATTATAACTCATCGTCGGAACAAATTCGTTTATACCCCACAGTTCTCTACTTTGCGGCGAAACTCGCCCTCAGTCTCCTCTGGTCCCCGCCGTTGTTTATTGTTTTTTAAAGTGGCAAGAACAACTTTGACATTTATTTTCATGTTTTTTTTGGAGGGCGTGAGTACTTTAGACGAGTGATCTCCATAGAGACATGGAGTTTTTTCCAATTGTTCCCCAAATCCCCTCCTCTTCCTTTCTCCCACCGCTACAACCTCACCGAGCGGCATCACCTCCCATCTGTTGCCGCACTTCCCCACGCTTGTAACCCGATCCGGCCGCGGGGCCAACGCATCGCGCCGGCGTTGGAAGGGTGTTACCGGAGACAAAAGACGACAATTAGATCTCGAGTTACCGCCGCTGTCGACATCCTCCCAGGAAGTCACGCACGTCATACGTATGGCACTTGCGATCGACAGAAACAAAACGACTCCCTTCAGTAGAATCGACTCTACTGGAAAGCGTTGACGCTGTTCTTACCAAAATAACATACACCCTTTTGTAGTTCTCTCGTGGGAGGAGCTTGGGTCAAAACATGCAACTTGTTTGTGCTGCTGGTGTAGCCTTTTTTGAAAGGGAAAAAAAACCCCTCAAAGTTCATAATTCACCACAGTATCTCTATCTGTACTGTACTGTAAATAGTGTTCGCTAATTTGCTTGCTTGCTACTGTATCGACAGCATCTATGTATTGATCAATCCATCGATCGATCAATGGAGCCATCGATTGATCTCTGGATACTAGTTAGCTAGCTAGCTAGCGTCTGGCAAGCTAGTTTACTGTATTGACAGTATCTATTGATCGATTGATCCAGGCACTAGCTAATTATTGTCTGGCTAGTTAATTCACTCACTAGCTACTATATTTACAGTAGCTAAACTAGCTAATTTGCTTGCTAGCTACTGTATTGACAGCATTTATCTATCTATCTATCTATCTATCTATCTATCTATCTATCTATCTATCTATCTATCTATCTATCTATCTATCTATCTATCTATCTATCTATCTATCTATCTATATCGAGTATTAACAAGCTGTTAGATAGATAGATAGATGGACTATCTCTATCTATCTATCTATCTATCTATCTATCTATCTATCTATCTATCTATCTATCTATATCTATCTATCTATCTATCTAGATCGAGTATTAACAAGCTGTTAGATAGATAGATGGACTATCTCTATCTATCTATCTATCTATCTATCTATCTTTCTATCTATCTATCTAGATCGAGTATTAACAAGCTGTTAGATAGATAGATGGACTATCTCTATCTATCTATCTATCTATCTATCTATCTATCTATCTATCTATCTATCTATTTTGATTCTCGATTAGTTGTCAATTGTTCTAAAAGGCCTTGATGTCCTCCTATTATTGGTGTATCTACGTAAACCCTCCCCTTTGACTCAAGCACCTGCGATTTCAACAACAATTTGCTAAAAATAAGCAGGGAGGGTGTCACATGCAACTCTTCATTATGTCATAGACAGAATGAGGTTTTTCTATGAAGTACTCCACCCTTTCCATGAACACATATTTAAGGAAATTTGCCAAAAAAAAAAAAAAAAAAAACTCAAGACTCGACTGTGAATCTCTGCTTCAAATCTCAGTCGTGTTTGTTGGCGCTGATGGCCGCGTGACACCAAGCAAGGCAAACACTTGACGCGCGTCAGGCGCTACTGTCAAATATTGACCGCGGCCCAGACGACTTCACTTGTTGATCTCGGGTCGAACGGCGGTGTGTGGTTTCGCGAGTCTACCTCGCGAATAACAAATGTTTGAATGTTTGCGTCGTCAAACAGGATGTTCTTGGAGGGAAGTGGCAACTGAGTTTAGAATGTCACATACTGACATCGGTAGATAGAGTCTTGGAAATATCCCAGTTTCACCTCGGTCAAGTCTGCCTAGCAACAAGTAGCAAACTGGCCTGGTGACTCTCAGCTTTTTTTTAACAACATAGAACCAACCTGACAAGCAGGGTGTGTTTTTTTTTTTTTTAAAAAAACTGCTGAGACTGAGCTGCAGCTCCGGTTTTGCGCAAACTGGCAGAGTGGGTCGTCAATGACTGGTTTGCTGCTGCTGCGGCAGCCGGAACGTGGTCCTGTAATTACACGAAGAGCCGTTGGCTGCTAAATTCAGCATGTGAAAGCTCCCTTGGAAGTCTGGATCGTGTGAAATGAGGCAAGGCTTGGACTCCATTTTGTTTTTCTCGGTTTCAACCCATCGAACGGCTTAGTAATAATAAAAAATGTATCTCTTAGAAGGTTTAAGGATGCTAAATTTGTACCTTTTGGGAGAGGTTCAGCTAGGCTAGCATTTTTTGGTATGGCCCCAAAAAAATGAAAGATTGGATGTTTTTTGAAGGGAGGCAACAATTTGACAGAAAAAGAATAGATCGCCGATTAATCGTCTGATTCGTTTAGAAAATTATAATTCCTAAAATAGCATGTGTTTTAATGTCTTTCAACCGGTCTCAAATATATACAAAACCAAAGACCATTTATGTAAGATAATTTTATTGTTTTCTACCCTTTATAATTAAATACATGAAAATATTTCTCTGAGATTCTGACCAGATGAAAATGATCGGCCTCAGTCCCCAATAACGCGATCGGGACATGCGTAGTAAAACAATAATAATAATAATAATCTGCAAATATTGGCCATTTTTCTGATTATTTTTGGCCGATTCATCAAGGACCGTAATCGGACGATTTAATTGGTCTGTACCGATTGTCTATACATGCGCCGTGATTGGCTGGCGGCCAGTCAAGGGTGTACCCCGCCTCTCAGGCAAAGTCATGTTTTAGCGAGGTAGCCCTCTTGATAAACTAAGTATGAAATAGTCATCAAACGAGGACTGTTACTGTAGACACCAAGCGACAGTCATCCCGCCCGTCCAGCATTCCTTATGCACACACAGATACACACGCGGGGCAAGTGGTTGCCACGGAGACGGCACAGGACCATAAACAGTAGGAGCAGTGTTACCTCGCCTGAATGGTTCACTTGTGAGACCCTCAGCTCGGCCTGCTGCTCATAAAAGCGTCCCTCTTCCATGTTTGTAATACATGCATTTTTTTTAATATACTTATTATGAATATAACATGCACAAACTGGCTGAATTTGAAAAGTCACTCCAGTCCCAATCATAAATCCAACCCTCGCTAATCTGGGATTAAATGGAATCTGTGGCCGGAGCTCTTAGCGCGGCTCAACAAGAATACGCTAGTAGTGTAGTGTAGTAGTGTTCAATGGATGCGAGTGGTCTTTTGTATTTTGTATTTATTGTCATTTGACACGCCGGCTTGCCCTTCTCGCACGCACCGCCTTGCTCCACTTGCAGAAAAGCATTCAATTCATAATAATTATATCATCATAAAAAAAAAATATATATATATATATATATATATCGGTGCAGTTTTTGATGCATTTTGTGTGTGTGTGTGTGTGTGTGTGTGTATATATATATATATATATATATATATATATATATACACACACACACACACACAAAAAGATGCATCAAAAAAAAAAATATATATATATATAGTTGCAATTTTTGATGCATCTTTTTTGTGTGTATATATATATATTATATATATATATATATATATATATATATATACACACACAAAAAAGATGCATCAAAAATTGCAACTATATATATATATATATATATATATATATATATATATATATATTAGTTGCAATTTTTGATGCATCTTTTTGTGTGTAAATATATACATATATATACATATACATATATTTACATATACATATATATATATATATATATATATATATATATATATATATATATAGTTGCAATTTTTGATGCATCTTTTTGTGTGTGTATATATATATATAGATATATATATATATATATACACACACACACACACACACACACACACGTATGAATGTATAAAATGATATTTATTTTTTGACTGGTGCCGGCAGGCGCTGGACAAGCACCGAGCCCTGGACAGCATGGTTGAGCTGCTGCAGGTCTACGAAGAGGAGGACGAGGCGTACGGCCAGATGTTGGAAGCCGCCACGCAGCTCTACAACTACCTGCTGCAGCCTTTCAGGGACATGAGGGAGCTGGCCATGCTCAGACGCCAGCAGATTAAGGTGACACACACATAACAAACACACACACGGATCCAAAGGCCATCTGTTTTAGGGCTTAGTAGCAGCTACGACTAACTAGGTTGTCCCGGCGCAAACCTCAAAGCTAAACACGCCGACTGGGTTTTTAAACACTTTTGGCAGCCTGGGGTGTTATTTTATTTTATTTTTTAAAGGGAAGTCAACCCAATACTTTTCTCGTCAGTAATATGTTCTATGTAGCAACTCGAGTTTAAATTCTCCTTATTTTTTGTGGAATACGTAAGGTGAGATCACAGTTGCTCAATTTACCTGTTTTCTGAGTCGGATCATGTGACATTTGCAAGCTGAGCTGCGATTGGTTGATACAGGAACTCGAGGCGCGTGATGTCATTTTCAGTCGACACCAAATGGCAAAATGGCCTACCCCTGAAATGGATAAAAAAAAAAAGTAGATTTAGCTCCTTAATTCATACACCACAAATATATATATATATTTAATTTAAGTCCCTGGGAATGAATGTCTGGGCCTTGAAAAGATGAATATTGAATAAATTCCAATCAGAATACCATGTTTCGACATATATTATTATTAAGAAAAAGTAAAGTGTTCCCAGAATGACCCCCGACAGTATTCGTAAAGTTTTCTTCAAGTGTAGGGTGTCTGCCGCTGCCGCTTATCTTAGCTAGCCAACTCGAGCAAAAATAAACAAGCTAACGTCTTCTAGCGCCAGATAAGAGGGACGCCGTGTTTCCTAATTTGCGACGTGCCTGCGTTTTCTCACTAGCGGCTGTGAGGGCTAAGTACGATACCATAGCTATGTGAGGGAAACAAGCGAAATGAAAAAAAAAAAAAAAGCTAGATGTTAAATTTAGCAGGGCTAGCGGCTTTGTCCTGCGCGCTGATGGCAAAATGCCAAATGCTCGGATGTGAAGACTGATAAATGAGACTGCGAATCGCAAAAATCTGCAAGTAATTGATGGGTGTTGTTGGGTGTTGAGAAAAGCAATATACTCATTTGATTAATTATTACTATTACTTAGGAATGGGCTAGATTAATAGGTGTAAAACTTGTAGGCGTTATATGTTTCTTTAATGAGAGCAAAAAATGGCATTGCTCTTGAAGTGTGTCATTTATAAATATTTTTGGAGGCTTTCGCCTCTCAAAATGCTCTGTGGAATCACACCTATCTATATATAGCGATTTATTTCCCATCTTAGAACAATAAAAGTCTAAAAAATGGACATAAGCGAGAGAAAAATCTGATCAAGGTTGATGTTCACATTTTTTGTGTTCATAGACTGAATAATCATATTGGTGTTGGCTTTAATAAGTAGGATTAAACCTCGGTGCTGGCTGAATATTTAGTGTATCGATTTCACTTCCAAAACTGAATTTTCCCATTCCACTCAAATGCCGCATAGCAAATTGACATTAGGGGAGGAATTGGCACCCTATACTATATATATAAGATTGTATTTTAAGGACTTTTCTTGGCTATAATACACAGATTGTATTTTAATAAGGACTTTTCTTGGCTATACTACACAGAGACATCTTTGTGTTCTGGTGGTTTAGTAGTTGTACACGTTTCTGGTCAATGATGTAATCTCCCCCACCATTTCCCTCCCCTGGCTTGTTCCTAACTTCACGCGAGTTTTGTGCCTCACGTGCACATACGCACACTCTCTGGTTGCGGTACAGACTGTACACACACATCTGCTTTACATTTAGGCCCTGGTTGGGAGTTCATCTGTGGACATTTTCTTCCTTTAGCATGCGTCAGGCGAGGGGGAGGCGCCGTGGAGAAACGGAGGGGGATGGTTGTCCATGGGAAGACGTTTGAGATGTTATTCCTTATCCTTGACATCCACGTGGGCGATTTATATGCTCTTTGTTCTCACAAGGATGAGCATAACATATGAACATCAATGCCTTGCTACACTTTTATTTTGAAATAGGTCCTAGCTATGTGTCGCTGGCTTAACTCATTACCCACGTCAACAAATCTACCTTATGCTTGCGTTTAAAAAAATAGCGAGTCGCACTAGATGCTAGCAGCACTCAATGGCCTCATATAGATTACTTTCCTAAAGCATTTTAATAGACTAAATGAGTCAGTTGACACAGTTGCTGTTTCTACTGATCGCTTTTGAACAAAGTAGGCAAACTAAAATGTGCTCTTTTAGTCATGCATTATTGTAATATGGCATGCTTTTAAAAATGAATGGCGGCGCCAATGTTAGCAGCTAGTATCGCTATGTAGCATTTTTAGATCCCACCCGTAGCCAAAAACTGGGGGGTAAAAAAATGGACAAAATCATAAACAAGTACCAGGGATTGAATGTCTGGCCAGTTAGATGTAAAAATGTCTTTGTTAAATATGTTTTGTCCAAAATTTGAATCCGAATACCCGATTATTCGATAGAATTCCAGTAGGATATAATCAAGTACCAAAATATTCAATAGTTGCAGCCCTACTAGTGAGGCAAAAGCGTGCACACTTATTTGAGAGCTGTTAAAGCTCATAATACAAACCAACTGTGTAGTCACCTGCAACGTCTCCCTTGCTTTTGACGCCATCTGCAGCCCGCTATGTGCATTACACCCACCTGAGCCCTACCTCATTATTTCCCCACCCCTGCTTAGATTTCGCTTGAAACGGAGCGCCTGGGTCCTCGTCGGGTGGACAGCCTGAGGAGGGAGGACGAAGAGTGGCAGAAAAAGGCTCACGCCGCCGTCCTCGCCATCCAGGACCTGACTGTCAAGTTCTTCGAAACCACCAACCGAGCGCAGAAAGGTAAATCCGGCGCGCCAACCCAAGCCGCTGCGCAGCCCGCGTGAAACATCTCTGGCGTGTGCGCGTTTCAGCGCTGTACGAACGCATGCGCGGCGACCAAAGGAGGCTCGGAAAGTCGACATGGGCGGCAGCGGTGGAGCGTATGGAGCGGCTGCAGTACTCCGTCTCCAAAGAAACGCTGCAGCTGATGCGGGCAAAGGAAATTTGCCTCGAACAGAGGAAGCACGGACTCAAGGAGGAGGTACAGTATGTGTTTTTGTTTAGTTGTGTCAACTAATCACGCAGGGATTAGGTAGTGTATCGAAAAAAAAGAGCACACCATGACTAAGTAAGATGTATAGACCAAAAACAAATGCCCACCAAAATGGACAGAAAAGATCAGGCTGGTTCTCATAAGGATATGGTGTTCCGCAGGGTTCAATTTCAGGGCCCCTGCTGAGCATACTAGACTTAGTAGGGTAGCTCCAATGAGACAAACAATGTAGACCAAAAACACATGTCTACCACAGTGGACACAAGCAAATATATTTCTAATGTTTTTTAAAGTCCCTCTTTGCAAGTGGTGGAGTTTTGTATTCAGCCAACAAATAATATTTATTTACAGGAGCCTCACCTGTGTGTTGTTTTTTTTTTTGCCCCAAGATGCGGAGCCTGCAGGGTGGCGAGGACGCCATGCTGCAGCTGGACCAGCTGGAGGCGCTGTACTATGAACTCCAGCTGCAGCTGTACGACATCCAGGCCGAGGTGCTGCGCTGCGAGGAGCTGCTGCTCACCGCGCAGTTGCAGAGCCTGCGCAGACAGATCACAGGTGAGAAAACAAAAACTGTTTTTTTGACTAGAACAGTTTATACTCCAGAGGGACATATAACCTGAAAAATACTATGCTAGAACTTCCACACACTTAGAAAAAGGGACTGACCTTTTTTTTTTTTTCCTTTCAGAGAGGCAAGATGAGGTGGTGTACTACGATGCCTTCGAGAGCCCGGATGCCATGAAGGGTACGGAAGACCCGGCCGAACCCCCGCCTTTGCCGTCCCTGCGCAACGATGAAGAACTGGTGGTCCTGCGGCAGAGGACTCGGCAGCTGGAGGCCCGCAGAGGCCGCATCAACACCAAGAAAGTCTACCTCAAAAACAAGAAGGTGACTTAGAAACACAAGTCAGACAAATTACTTTAAAACAATGAGATTTGAGAAGTCCCTGTCTGAATGGTTTTATCGTTCCTGGAACAGGAAATCTGCATCGCCAATCACAAGCAGAAAATTGAAGCGCGTCAGGATGGGCTAGCCCATAACACATCCGTGCAGGTATTACCGACAACCTCGAGTAGCCTGATGAACCCGACGTGACGGATTCTCCTTTGCGCTACAGATGCGGGAAACGGAGGAAGAGGAAGCGGAGCGGAACGCGCGAGTTAGTCTAGAGAGGCAGAGAACTCTGGAACGACTTCGCAGCCTCAACCAGGTAAAGAGTCTTTTGTGCTTCTGGCACAGTAAAGCCTGGTTTGTTCAAAAGTGATCGGTAGGAACAGCAAACGTGTCACTTGACTCTGTTAAAGTGCCTTTCAAAAGTAGTCTTGATGCTTATACGGGGCAGTTGCGTGTTGCTAGCTGCTAACGCTAATAGCATCTAATAATGGTCTTAGTGCACTTTACTTTGAAGTTGTCGCCGGCTCAGTTATAGCTGCGGCTAACATCAATTAGCTGCCAGCTAGCAGGACTCGAACGCTCCATATATGCTGCTGTTATGAATAACTGCACATTTTAATGCCTGACACAAGTTGCCGTTTCTACTGATCACTTTTTAACACCCTTGTCAAATAATTCCCACACTTGCGTCCAATCAGCGTTACCCAGGTCACGTGACCCTGAAGTCCAATCGTCTGAGGCTGCTTCAGACGCGGCGGCGAGTGTGTCAGCCTCCCTCCACGCAGGCGGCCGGCGTCCAGACGGACCACGTTGCCTCAGATCTGCCGGAACTCTCGGTGCCTCCTCTGGGAGACGCCTGTGAATCCTTACCTGCCATCCACCTGGACGGACTGGACTCGTCTCCTCAGTTCCTCTCCTTGCCGACATCCGTTCTCACGCTGGGCGGAGTCCCGCCTCCGCCGCCGCCCCCTCCTCCGCCGCCACCTCCGCTCCCTCCTCCTCCTCCTCCAACCTCCACGCCCGAGGAACCACGTCCGGCTTCGCCGCGCGAGTCAAAGCCCGCCTCTCTTCCCTTGGCGCCGATCTCGCCGCGCTTCTTCGACAGCAGCCAGCTTTTGACGGCCAGGAAGAAGCTGAGGAAGACGTCGGCTGACGAAGCCACGCAGTGGAGGAGAGGTGAGAGACATCATCATTGGGTATAGCGTCCGAGACAATTGAATTTCTGCAATGATCCAATTTTTGAGAAAATAGAGATGAATACAAATATTTCAGGACTATTGATGTTGAAGTGAGGCGTTGAATGACGCACCGCCGTTTATGTGTCCGACGCGCTCAGCGAGCTCGCCGATGGACGAGGTCCTGGCGTCCCTGAAGCGCGGCAGCTTCCACCTTCGCAAAGCCGAGCTGCGCGTCCTGGGACCCGATCCGGACGACGACAGCGAGAACATCCTGGCGCAGATCCGGCAGGGCGTGCGTCTGCGGCAGGTGCGCGCGCCTCCCGAGCGGCCGCGACGCGCCGAGCGCTTCTCCCACTCGGCCGACGCCCTGACGCGAAGCATCCACGAGGCCCTGCGCAGGATCAAGGAGGCGTCGCCAGAGTCCGAGTCGGAGGACGAGGGCCTGCCCTGCACCGACTGGGAGAACTAGAACGGCGGGGGCCGGCTGTGATTTTTAGTGCAATTTGAACAACAAAAACGAACACTTTTTCGGTATCCGAAGTGGGTTTTTTGTACAAGTGGACCACTACACACGTTTGTCACCTGTGTACTGTACTTTGATGTTTACCGTCGTACTGTTTCCTTGAAAGAAGTCCACATGGAATTGCACGTCATTCCCAAGTTGTTTTTTTTTTTCTTCCGCTGTCTCATACGAAATTCAAAACATTTTTGAGTGATTATAGCTTTTTGTGTTATGTGGGCTAGTGGCAGTTTAACACGGTTATACGCAATTCAGTTGTTGGATGTTTTAAAGCAATGAAGTTTCGGAGCTTTTGAGGCTAAAGGTGAAGCAACGATATGAAGGTTCTGGAGCTCCTGTTTTATTGGTGGATATGAAACAGGTACATGTGAGTTTTAGACACTCATTTTTACAGCCATTTAAAGTTTTGGGGCGCTCTTGTTGAATTTGTAAGGTTTTAAATCAATTATAATCAAATCCTGGAACTTTTTTTCTCTGAAATCAGCCATTTTATAGCAAGCAATTAAAATATGCAAGTTACAGAGTTACTTTTAATCAGCCACTTTTTAGAGGTTTTGTCAGTCTAAAGCAACAATGTGCAGCTTTTGAGGCTAATTTTGAAAACATCACAAGTTTGGTTGTTGCGTTTTATCGGTCGATAAAAGAATTGACGCGTGAGTTCTGGAGTTTCTTTAAGGCCGTCGCTCGGCGGTCGCACTGCCTTAGCCCTCGACGTCGATTCCGATATTTTGTTATCCATTGATTTTTGTACCCTGTTTTTCCTTCTTGAGGTGTGTTCTCTTTTTATATATGACGTGTGCTGTGTATGTTTGCAATTTGATTGGTTTTTAACGTTTACCCCATCACGTATGAAATGTGTCAAACGTACTGTTCCGACCGTTGAGCAACACGCTGGCAGCAGGGGCGGAGCTACATTGTGGCCAGGGCCACGCCCACACACCAGGGAAAATTGATACCTGATTTTTCTGCCATTTTTACATGCCTGCAGTATTCTCAGACCCGCTGAAGCCTACCAATTATTTTATTTTACCTGCATATTTCCGTTCATAAAACCCCGACTGCTCATGCAATGAGGAGCTGAGCATTAGCGTCATAGCGTTAACATTTTTGGGGAACTTACAGTAGTATAGTATTAGTATCACAGTGCTAACATGCTGTTTTAAGAGGTTAGCATTTCATCACTGCACGACCAACAGAAATGTGCAGAAAAGTTGAGCAATACTTCTTAATTTTCCCCCTGAAAGCTGCTAGTGTGTTGCTACGTTTTATGTTTTTTTTTCTTTGACAAAGTTTGTAATAAGCCACGTGTGTGTGTGATAAATATATATGTATGATGTGTATATATGTATACATATATATAAAATGTATATATGTATACATGTGTATATAAATGTGTGTATATATGTATACATATATGTATGTATATGTGTATATATGTATGTATATATGTACATATATACGTATATATCAGCATGCCTCTGTGTATTCAAGTATTTATTGATGCTTCAGATTTGTATGTTTGTTTTTGATGCTCTCCCCTGAGATCCCTTATTCCTTTTTGCTTTTCTTTCAAAAATAAACATCCAAAAAAAAAAGGTTGTGAGATTTGGCAGCTCATTATCTTATTTTGGGAATACAAACTTGATTGACTGGGCTGATTCTTTAAATTCAGCACTCGTGTAGTACTATGCTATTTACAGTATCACTTTTCCCCTTAAATAAATAACGTAAAAAAAATAGGACTTTTGCTGTCCAAATATAACAATTTAAAAATAAAAATTTTGAAACGTGAAAAAAATGCAGATGCCTTTTTAAAGTTGATTGACTTTTGACTAGAAATGACAAAATGGACAGTCAGCATAGACATTTTAATTCAAATACTTTTGACGACAAGCCCTTTAAAGTCGTGACATGTTTCTCCGACATTTTTTTTCTTTTTGGCAACAAATAAACAACTGACTCCAAAGGCAACGTCAGCAAAAAAAAAGTTCTGTACAGAAAAAGAACATTTGGCAAAAAAAAAAAAAAAAAAATCCATACAAGCTTTAGTTACTTGATAAATAGTTCAAAAATATTGCCAGTTTTTAAATAATAATTTTTTTTCAAACTCACTCGAAATTTTCACCACTAAGGCGAAAAGCAAAGTACCTGAAAGTGACGAAGCGTGGGCAAAACCCTCGCCGGTCGTCGTCTTTGTATTGCTGCTGGCGGCTCACCGTCGCCCTCCAGAGTCCTATGACAAAACAGTGTACCGTCGTCAAGTCCTCGCACCATTGGTTCATTTGGCTGATGATGTCATTGGAAAAGAGAACAGAAAAAGGCGGAGGCGAGCCCCCCGACTTTGATGATTGAAAAAACACAAAAAAAAGTTCCAGTGTGACGGCGGTAAAGGCGTCATCATGATCCCGGCCGTTCACTTGTAAACAATCCGAGTGGGCGTGGCAAAAAGTGAGCGAGTACCGTAAATGCGTAGAAAGCGTGTAAACATCGTGTTGTCGTGGCGACGTGATGGCGGCAGTGAAAAAGTGGCGCTCCAGCCCTAAGCGAGCCGCGTTCCGGTTATATCCGACCTTGCGTCGGCATCCTTAGCTGCACTCCAGCAACTTGGCGAGGGCGTCCCGCAGCTCCGTCAGCTCAAAGATCTTGCCGTCGAGCAGCTGCAGCAGCGAGCGCAGACTCTGGCGAAAGACCTCGCGCTCCCGCCGGTTGGCTTCCACGCGCTGCTCCAGCTCGCCCAGCTGAACTTCCAGCGCCTCGTTACGACGCTCCACCTCCTGGAAAAGAAAAAAGAAAAAAGAAATTGGGCTGGAACTCATTTTGGTTAAAAAAGAAACAGGAAGTCAATCTGGTGAAAAGAAAATAATAAGGAAGTCGACTATTTTGTTTACATTATGGAGAGGACGTTGATCATTTTGGAGAAAAATGTACACAAAGTGAATTTTTTTTTACCTAACGAACAAGAATTTTAGTCAAAAATAAACAGGAAGTCAACCGTTTTGAACTAAAAAGTGAACAGGAAGCCAACCGTTTTTGGTTCAAAAATGAACAGGAAGTCAATCGTTTTGATTAAATAATGAAGAGAAAATCATTCTTTTGCTAGAACGTGAAAAGTCAGGCATTTTGGATGGAAGGAGCCCTTTTGCAGTTACACCCCGACTCTCACCTGTAGCTTCTGCGTGAGCGAGTCTCTTTGGGACTGAAACTGGTTGGCACTCTGCACTTCCGCTTTGAGACGCTCCAACTCCTGACGCGATACACAAGGCTAGGTTAAAGGTCAGTAGTTGAGGCATGAGGCGGGATTCATGCCGCACGTACGTCCTCCTTGGCCTTCAGTGCCGCCTCCAGCTCTTCAATGGTGCGGTTCAGCTCCGTTTTCTCAGATTTCACCGCCGTGGTTTGGCCACTCACGCACTCTAGCTCCGTCACCTTCAAAGCCATTTAAAATACACCATAATGACAACAACGTGGAGATTGTGCCAGTTTATTAGCGCTAGTCGTTTTAGAATTTAATCAAGGAATGTTCTCATAATCCCAATGCAAATTGAAAATAATCCAAGCATCCATACCCGTTTATGTAGCCGCTCCGCCTCCTCCTGATAGGCGGCCAGTTGCTGCTTCCACTGCTTGACGTTAGCCGTGGACTCCAGCAGCGCCGCTGTTAGCTTAGCGTTGTTGCCCTTCAGCGCCGCCAGCTCCGCCTCCAAGTGCTTCCCAATGCTGGAGGAGCTATAGTGACCACAACGGCATTAATGGACAACCACGGTTCTATCATCCAGGGCTGAGTAATTAATTGAATGAAGTGATTCATTAAAGTATATAAAATACTCATCTATTCGCGGGATCAACTATTTCCTGTTTGGGTGCACTTTAATGAGTATTGCGTGAAGGATGCTTGCTTGTGGTGAAAAATGTAACTACTGAATGCAGAAGTTTACGTAAAATAGGTTCATGAATGTGTACATGCTAGTGTTGATGTTTTTAGTATCATCCCTGTTTTAAGTGTAATCCCACCATCTCGTGGCATCTCTGTGGTATTACATACCGCATTTTTTGTCTAAAAAAAGGTAAGTGCTTCTGGTGCTTGTGTTGGAGGGGTGTAACACAGTTATTGAATTTCGATGTCACCTGTGTGATAGGGGAAGTGCATTGTGGGAAGGTTCGGCTCGGGCCTCCGCAGGCTGAGTTGCGTCCCTCGCCACTCTCTCCTCTTCAGTGCCGTTCACGCTCTCTGGCGTCAACGGTGACTGTAAAGGGCAGCTGGTGGACTCCTGAGCAAATCAAATCAATAAATAAAACCTTTTTTTTTGTAATTCTATACATGTTACCAGAGCACAGAGCACTGGGGGTTTTCCAAAGGAACGTGACAGTGAATAACAGTGAGCAATGACGCCAGACTAAATCTGAAGGGACCGCCAGGGATTGGGGAAAAGAAAGGGTCAACACTTTTACAGTTTTACGTCAAGTTTACCTTCTTGAACACGGGTTTGTTGGTGGGGAACACGTTTCTTCTGACAGCGCTGCCCTGCAGAGTTGTCGGGCAGAACAGAGGGAGTTACGCTAGTCAAAGTTAGCTTTGTTGTTGGCTTGGCCACTAGCTTAAGTGTAGTGCAGCTAGCATGTAAGGTAACAATTACCATATTTTAGGAACTACAAGATTCACCATATTATAATCATCATATAATAATATCAGATATTTACGCAGCGAGTTATGAAAAATTATTTAAAACTTATTTTACTTATTTCAAAAACTTTTCATACTACTTGGTTACAGCATCATCACACCGTCAACACAGACTGAACATGCCTGTCAGTTTAGAAAGAAGAGCACCCAAAACATTTGGATTGTTAGAATATTGCATCAACACAACAGTAACGTGCCTGTTGCATTTACTAGTGGAGAGTACCACTTGGCGACAAGTAAAAAAGGAAGTTCTAACTCAAAATCAATACTTTGATGGTGTCTTTTTACAGCTTAGAGTGATTTGGGGCAAGGGTATAAAACTGATACAGTGGCTTCTGTAGGTCAAAACACATCTTCGCTTATGTGGCACTGTTGTCAAAATACAGTAGGTCACAATAGCAGTCAGTGAAGCCACATTAGAAATTGGGTCAATTTTGTGGCTTTCCAACATCCCTGGCAGAAAAAAAAAGTGAATTCCTGTTAACAAACAGACAATATGTTGTCCTACAGCGGTGGATCTCAAATGGGTGTACGAGTATCCCTGGGGGGCTGCGTGAAATTTTAACAGCTTCTGAAGTCATCAGTAGATCTAATTTACTGCAATGGGAGGAACAGTATATTTTTTTCTTTTTAACTTGAGAGCAAATGAATTGGAAAATGAATCACCTTGTTGCATAATTGTTTAATTGCTTATTTTATGTTAAATTGCTGAATCTTTTTTTTATTCTACTGAATAAGGGGTATAGCTAATGGACTCTTGACTACCTGTGAGGGTGTGCTGGTGAGCTCCGTCTTTTCTTGTGACTTCTCTTTAGCGAGTCTCGCCGCCTCCTTGAACTCTGCAAACTTCTCTGCAAACTAAACAAAACAGAAAGAAGCATGGCGCAGTTAGCATGCTAGCCAGCTCGTGTTTAAATCCAATCAAACAATCAAGGACCTTGCTCAGGTGGCTCTCGCACGAGAAGCCCAGTCCGTAGACGGTGTTGGCACGGCTGTCAGCCCACTGACCAAACTTCTGGGAGGTCTTAGTGAAGGTCATGTTGGGGGTGATGGTGCTGTTGATGACGGCCTGGCGGACAAGTCGACGCATTTAGCTTCATGCTAACGTCATCATTCAGCACTACAAGTTTCACTCCACCGTTTGCTTACTAGGATATATATTATATATATATATGGTATCTGTACTTGATATCGGTAAAGAGTTGAGTACTCTATTAGGTATCTGCAATTGTTTTCGTTACAGCTTTCATTTATGAAAAAAAACCTGCTTGTGAGGCCAAGGATGATTGTGGATATTTAGCGAGTCTACAGACCTTGGATCCGTCCAGGCTGATGATGCGGTAGACGTTCCTGGTGCTGTCAAAAAAGTAGGAGACGGTGACGGCATGTTTGCTGGTGGGAACCCAGTTCTTCTTGGTGGTAGGGTCGATCTGGAAGATGTGCGCCCGCGTGCTGAAGATGGGCTGCTCACTGCATGGGGACAGAGAGCGAAGAAATTTGAAAAAATTGAAACGATACAAATGAATATATTGATTTTGTATACCTGAAGCAAGCATGTTCCTATGAGGTGCAAGAATCATTTTTGTCCACTTGGGGCCACCGTCCACAATTCAAGTCATCTTTGACTTTGGGTGTGTGTGGCTTTAAATATTGCTGTTGTCATCTCAGGCTGGTGGCTAGTTAAGCAAGTAACTATTAGACGATCATTTTTTGACTACAAGGAGTGCGTTTTTCCAAATGAAGCCCCGAACAACTGTGATGTCATTTTTAGTCGACAAAAAGTGGCAAAAATGGCTGACACCAGACACAGATAAAAACAGATGGGTGGAGTTCCTTATTCATATCACACAAAAAACAAATTCATATATATATATATATATATATATATATATATATATATATATATATATATTTATATATATATATATATATAGTTTAAACCAATGAGGTCTTATACGACATATTCATGTATGGATTTTTTTTTTTTTACTCGATTTCCTCTTTAAATGGAACATCTCACTAGCTTAACAATTATGTGACAAGTAGTGTCAGATGAAGTCCTGGTTCCAGTACAGCCTGGATCCAAATGCGACCTTGTGTTTTTTTTTATGTGGCCATTGTTCAAGCATAATCCCTTTTTGCCCCCCAAATGAAAAGCAACATGTTCAGGAATCCACTAGATGGATGTGATGAGTGCTGGGGATTGGCGGGCCAAGCCAAATATTGGAAAAAAAAAAAGGACAAAAAAAAGGAAAACATTCCTGGCGACGGGAGTGTATTATCTACCGTGACCGAGAAACGTCATAAAAAAAAAAGTTACAACATACATTCCTGTGAATTCGAGTGAATGATTTCATAAATAAAAGCTGCGCACATGATGGGCTCCTCACCAGCGTAATTCTAAATAATCTGACTGCAAAACACGCGGCCGTTTTGGCAGCCGTAAACCAGCATTACTGACTTAGATGCTGCGTCGCCATGGCGACGAGGCAACTGGCCACGTGACCAAGTGTCTGTCTTTCACTTTCTCCCTTCCACAAGTTTCTATTTCCTCTTTGTGTAAATAAGACGTTTTTAAAACAGAAGAATCACAACATTGCCATCTTTAGATTGAGGGAAAAAAAAGTCATAATTTTACGGAATTAAATTGTGTATTCTGAGGAAATAAAAATGTAGGGCAATTAAGTTGCAAGTTAAAAAGTTAGTTTGCAAAAACAAGGGCATTTAAAGAATCAGACTTTGTTCAGGGAAACAAAAAGTAATCCTATAAAAACAGAAACATTTTCAAGGGGAAAAAAAACTGTTTCTTTTTAGGGACGAAAATGATGTAAATGTTTGAGCAAGAAGCTGAATAACAACTAAATTTTAAAGTATTCAATTCATTGTTTTGAGGGATTTAAATGAAAGATTTTTTTGAGAAAAACGATTTCAGGAGAAATTTCCTGTTTAAAAACAACAAAAATCAAAATTCAGCAGCGTAATTATAAGACTGTTAGTATTGTTATATGCTGTTTTACGTTGCTTGTTTATGTAAATGTCTGTCATATTTTGTTGACACGCCCATGTTGTTTCACATTTCGGTTCACATCACGCTAGTAGATGTCCGCGAGACAAAACATTCTGGTGTTTAAAAACAGAATAAGCAATATTTTCGTTTGGTATTTGTGTCAGTTTGAAACATCAAATGAGAGTGATAAACATCTTGAAGCAAGCACGCTTGGGGTCTTTTTTGGAGAACTATACGCAACAGAAGACTTGATAATGTGTTTGGTCATTTTATAGATTTTAATACATTAAAACGTATTTTGCGTGTGTGGCAGGGTTAGGATTTATTCAGTATCTTATTTATTCGTTTAATATTTGTAATGAATGCTTTTAAGATTTCCGATTGCGGATTTTATCGTATTGCCGGCGGGTCTGTGACCCTATACCCCGCGATAAAAGGGGTTCACCGACCACAACTTTGATGCCAAAAATCAGTAAACCCAGCCGGTGCGTTGCCATCCCCAAACCGAACGCTAGCACTGTGCCGCAGACTTGACACATGACAAAACGTGCCAGTCTGTGAGTGGATTTATTGACAGCTGCTGTCCTCACGAGCGGCTTTAATCTCCTGTGAGCGTTTATTAGCGAGAAAGCGGTGGCTAGCAAGATATGCTAAACTAGGCTAGGCTAGCATAGCCGCCGCTTGTTGCCTGCTAGTGTGCGTTTACGAGTTTGACAGTGACGCGCAGGAATGTTCGGAGGTGCGCGAAAACAAACCGCCCTCGTGTTTTGGCGTTAGCACCGCACGGAAAATAACAAGTGATAAAGCGTACCCCATGGTTGCTGGTGCAGTCCGAGTGGTCCCGAAGACGCTCCCCTCCAGCCGCCGCCGTCCCTGCTGGTCCTCTCGCCGCTCTTCTCCCTCTCGCAGTTTTTACTCCGACATGGCTTGGCGTTTTGGCGGCCGTGGGGGCATGCGTGCCCGGACGCGCATGATGATGATGACCGCGAAGCCTCCTCCTCCTTCGCCCGGCTAGCGCATGCTAACACCTGCTAGCATCGCTCGCCTTGGCTCGGCTCGATTCACTAAAGCTCCACTCAGCTGGAAGCGAGTTACAACTCACTTTTCTTCCGAGCTGATGCGAAATACACTCACTCAAATTAGGCAAATAATAATGTTATTTTGTTTTTATCAAAAGATTCTCCGTTACTGTACAACCCCATTCGTTACTCGCTTTATGGGCAGTGGGTTCCATCCAGTCAAGAGATGTAACGCTGTGACGTCATCGCGTGAAATTACAATTGGTGTGATTGGCTGAATGTTACAATTGATGAAAAGACATAGGTGAGGAAACAAAAAATAATCCCGAATGCAACATTTTACATCATTGGTGTAGAATCTTATGAGTAAACAATTTACTCAATCAATCAATCAATCAAGTTTGATTGATTGATTGATAAACAATTTACTAACAATCATTTCAGAAAGTGTTCCTCTAATCACAGGAAAATAGTACCTACAGGGGAAATCATTACCATAATTCAAGAGTTTTATTGTCATTTGTATAGTATTATTATACCACACAATGAAATTCTTTTTCTCTCCACTTCCCCGAGCAGCTGACTACATTCCATGATCGAGCAATATAAAATAGTGATAAGAATAGCAATAAAACAACATGGTGCTAATAATATAGTGCAAATATGTAGTGCAAAATATTATTTATACACGTATTAAGAGGCAGAATAGTGCATGAGGGATTTGTTAAGAATATTAGATGGACTTTTTCCTCAAATTGAAGGCCAAAAGTATGGGTGTGTCTTATAAACAGTATTTTTGTTTTTGTCTTGTATGATGAAACACAGTCGGCTAACTATGGTCAAATGAACTCGAGCTGCTTCGCGAGGGAAGAGAAAATCAACTGCGACAAGCGCATTCAACCCTACGCTGCCGAGGCATTCACTGACTTCTCATAATGTGGGAAATCTGAAACACACTTAACGCGCAACAAAAATAAAACTTACAGATATGAACACAATAAAGTATGCAGCATTTAGGAAGATAAGCTTTATTCTGTTCGTCTTTTATATTGTAAAATAGAAAATATCGGAATTTGACCACCAAATTAATAGTGTGTCTTATACACAACTGCGTCTTATATTAGGATAATGTATCCTAGTCTCCTTCAGATGGCCCTTACACAAGTATCAGGTTTATAAAATAAAATATTGTTGATCTTACCAGGTGTACTCACTTACAAAGCAATTTTAAGATTGAAACTAGAAATTTTACATTTTGATTTGTGGTCAGCTATATGCTTTTTTTTTAAATAAAATGAAGAAGAAAAATACTCAGCTATGAAAAACACTACTTAAGTTACCTTTCAACATCCTGAATTTGTCAACTAAGATGTTTGTGGTGGGTGGTTGTTTTTATCGAAAGGTCAATTGACAAAATAAGTCCCGGGCTCGAGTCACGTCCGACATGTAGCGAATGCCTCGCGTGAAACACTGGAAGACCGGTTTTCTATTTCAAGATTACGCTGAGCAGGAAAACTGGAGCGAATGTGTTTGCGACGTGACAAGCAGAGCAGGGGAGAAGCAGTCGAGCAAAAACATCATCGGGAAGGTTTAACGATGGAGCCTTTGACGGGGGACGACGATGATGACATTGAAATGCAAATTTTGACGCCCGACGACGTCGCCAAGCCGGACTGGGACGCTGCCGATGAAGTGGAGAACCTTCAAAACAGGTCCTTTCTACAGGCCCTATAACACATGTGTACACATTGGCTGTTTTGAGTCAAATTTAACCCCTACCTACTTAAAGAGATTTTAGATTTACCTATCAGCATGTCTAAAACCAAAGAAAATTTGTAGGAAAGGTGAGAATTTTATACTGAAAGGCTAAATGCGATAGATTTTTTTGGGGGGGCAATGTCAAGTCCCCAAAAGAGAGATCTGTGTGTTACAGAGGTCAGAAGATGCCCTGAAACAGATTGTCTGAAAAAAAGCTTACCGGTGATTAAGGATTGTTGTTAACTTAGACTCAACTAAGACTCCCTGGCATTTGACTCAGACTCCATCATCGGACGTGCAAACTGTTTTTATCGACTGTATGGAGTCCAAATACTTTTTTATCCCTGAAAATTGAACTTCAGGTTTTGAGTTGCTCAAACTTGCCATGATTGGTCAACCTTACTGCGAGGTTTTTCCTTTTAGTTGCGTCAGTCAACGGTAGGATTATAAAACTCGGTTTTCCCAGCCATTGAGAACTTGTGTTAGCCACAACATCTCCAAAACTCAAACAAGCAGATTCTGTCAGAAAAAAATTCACACCTATACATCACCACGTCAAACTTTGTTCGACACTTGCGGAGGTACCTCAAAAAGGCAGCACCGACGCCTCATCGGCAATGTTACGTTCTATCTTTCAGTTTACGGAAAGCCGTCCACGATGACAACGTTCGTCCAAAGATGCAGTGTTTAGTTATGGATTCTTCCTTCTCCATGGTGACTATGCAAGGTGAGAACAGCGGAATCGCCTGGGAGACCACCCCGAGTCGCTGCTCCACATCCTGGGCACCCGAAGGTGAGGAACCCGCCAAGGAATCCGGCCCTCCAGCAGGACGTATTATCTTCGTTATGGATGAGGCGTTGATGTCAAGACGCAAAAAGACTAAAGGTGGAGGACAAAAGGAAGAGGCAAGTGATGAAATCCCAGAGAAGCGGGACTTAGTGGGCCTTGATCCATTACAAAAGAAAAGCGACGGACGTGATGAAGAACAAGGGGTTCCTCATCAAGATAAAGAACAAAGGCTATTTAGTTTGGTATCTGATGGCTCAGAAATCCTTAACATTGTTGTTCCTCACAAGCTGGCGACTGTGGATGAAGAGGAGAGCAAGGGGATGGTGGACAACTTGTCCTATCTTGAGGAGTGCTCTGCTTCCAAAGTTGATGACGAAGCAGAAGAGACTGGTGACAGTTTGTTGGAGCAGGATTGCAAGCTGAGCTCAAATACTTCTGAAGGATCAATTGCACAAGTCCATCCTACGCCAGTGATCGGTTCAAGTGACACGGACCCTCCAGGAGCTCCCGCGGCAAGGCCCCCAGGAACGGAAGCTGTGTCTAATGTCGACTACTTTGAAGCATTCTCCTTGATTGATGATCAAGCACCAGGAAGTCCCACCGTGGTCCCACCAAAACTTGTACTTCCTGACCACCAGACTGCCACAGAGAAACCAGTACAGGCTGAAGACAATGCAACAGATGAGGATCATAAAAGATCAGATGCTATCAGTTCCGGGGCAGTGACCAGTGAGGTTCTTGATGAGTTCTTCTACAGCGGTACCAATGACTACCCTTTGAGAGACCAACCGGATAGGGAGGATCCGCCTGGAGAGGCCAAACCCCCTCCACCTCCTTCTAAACTCAATGGATCAACGTTGTTTGGAAGCCGAGAGGATGTCTTGACTCCGGTATTTCTACCCGAAGGGCCTCCTAAGATTATTGACCCGGTTTTGTTAGAGGAACCCAAAGCCATGGCCTTCCTGTACGATGACCTGTATGAGGAGGCAACTGGAAGTCAGAAAAAGGAAGATGACGCAGAAAGCCTGGCCTCGGAAAAGTCGTTCCACAGCAGACATTCGGATCGAGAAGCGAGAGGCTACCTGGAGAAATACGTTCTCATAGATGAGACACCTGTGATGGAGGTGCAACCAGTTCTTGAGGATGCACCTCTACTTTTACCCCACGATTTTGCTGATTTTCCCTCCACGCCCCCCGAAGGTGAAATGCCAAACTCTGAGGAGGAAATTACAGATTTCTTTCGATCAAGTGCCAGTTCTTCTCCATGTGACGTCAAGGCTTTTGTTGTCTCACATGAAGATGACAGCCCGTCAACTACGAAAGACGGTACAGTAACGGATCCGATTGAAACCAGAGTCCCAGAAAATCCCACAGCTACCTTTGAGACCTCTTCTGAGCCTGAGTGGGACGGCATGGATGATGATTATGTAATTACAGAGGACGTAGATGTTTTGTTGGATTCCGATCAACATATGAAGCCGCAAGACTCTGAGGAGGTAAAACCATGTCCTCCTCCCAGGAGAAAAATTAGATCCCCCCTAGACAATCTGGCACTAGCACCTCTGACCCCAGCAGAGGATGGGTATACTGGCAAAGAACAACAAGCAGAACCTCAACGAGAAGAAACAGAGGTGAACCTGATAAAAGAACCTGTCAAGACCAGCAATGATGGGTACAAAGATCTCAAGGTCCAGTTCCCTTCCAGTATTCCTCAGCTGGCCAACACATCCACTGATGTTACTAAGGAGAAATCAATCGAGGAAGAGGACATTGAAGTAGCTTTAACACAAACACCACCTGAAGCACCCGAGTCAGAAAAGGTTCATCCGGAAAAACAAGATCATCTGACTACTTCGCCAATGAAGCCGGCCAAAACAAATTGTATCATTCTTTAGCGCCATGTTTTTAAAATGACTATTTTTAATTAGAAAACTTGTGTTTATGAAAAGAGATAAATGACCATTTGCTTTTGTGGGCCACTTGAAATGAAGTGGCGGGCCGGATCTGGCCCACGGTCCTTAGGTTTGATACCGGTGATATATGTAGTAGGTATGAAGTAGTTTAATATGCTATGACGTCACTTCCTATAGCCCGAGCGGTGGCTTACAACCTCATTTGTGATGCCTCAAGCTTCGTTAGGCTTGGAATGCATTTTTTTTTAATCCTGGTGACTAACCAAACTCTGGTTGACAACTTCCTTGAAGTTACATTCATGTATTACAAAACACGAACAATAAAAATGTGAATTTTCACAAAATGTTTGGACACACCTGGCCAAGCATGACACTGGAATATTATAGTGAACAAATTAGCGTGAATGTGTATTTATTTCATCAAATCAAGTTTATATATGCAGGCTTGATAAAAAAAAATAAAAGTCTCAATAGCCTTCACAAGTCCAGAGTTGGAGAACTTTAGCGACCTTTCTTGATTTTACCTCGGAGTAAAATCAACTGAGGGAGTGGAAGTGATTCTAGCTAGGCCCTGGCTAGCTTGAAGCTAGCTAGCTCTGCGCTTGGTTGTTGCTAGCTCCACATGAGCGCGATGGAGCAAGTCTCCACCCCGCCGCGCTCCCCGGGGAAAGACGACGACGACCCCTCGAGTGACGACGACTGCTTGGACGACGCGTTCGGCGACCTGGCGGCGCTGCCGGTCGAGGTTAGCGAGCGAAGACCGACGTGTTTACGGTGCCGGTGAGCAGAATTATGTCACTGAGCGCAGGGTGCTAAGCTAATGCTAAGCGACTGGAGACCACCATCCCCGCCAAGCCTGGCAAAGCAAACACGCCATTGGCTTGTTTTTTTGCTCTTAACGCGGGAAAATAACAACAACATTCAACCATGTGTTTGCTGTAATCGTGAAAGGAGAAGAAATGGCGAATGAATGATTTTTCCTCCTCCCATCATGCAGTCGTCCTCAGAAGGTGTGTCTGTGTCCATTTCTACCCGCACAACCTCTGGACGTGTCCACATGTCTCTACATCGTCCAGCACCCTGCAGAGGTGAGCCCTATACCTCCATTATTCCTAGAAATGTTCCGATACAAGTAAGAGTTCTCAGGTCTGGAGTAGTCACCGATACTAAGAATAGATACCACCAATGCCTTGGACAATTAAAACTTAGATCATTTCAGAGAGTAAAATATTTATGCTAATACATATTTCCTGTAAAATTACACTTTATGTTCTGTTATTCTTTCTGTTTTCTGTCATACTACCCCGCTAAACTATATCAATAATGGGAATGATTCTTGAACCAGATTTCAAACTCAAAAACACATCTGTTGTCATTTACACACACCGGTTCATTTGAAAGTCGGTATCTCTGGTGAGTTTTTTTTTCCCTTACTATATCATCTTATTTTTAGCCAGTGAGAGGTTGTTTTAATGTTTCAATATGTTCTGCCTTTTTGGTTAGCAACATTTGCATTACTTTCAGGAGAGCAGAGTTCTTCGCACTGTACCTCTTCTCGCCGCTTGTTTACCACCAGGAAAGTGCAACGTGATTATCGGGAGGCGCTTTAACGAAGCAAAGTAAGCATCAACTTGCAACTTTTTCACACAGAGATCCAGCAAAAATTGAGGAATTAGAACTCCCAACAGTAGATCCAGCCTTTATTCTGTTATCCCATTAGTGTGGAACCTGGAGAGCAATAACTGTGAATTAAACACATCTGAAAACCTTCCAACATTGTTTGTGTTATATAATTTGTATGTTTTGACTTAGGGAAATTTGAGTTTTACGGAAATTCAGGCTTTTACAGGTATAACACTTTTATACCTCACGTACTCAAAGCGCTTTACTCTGACCCTTGTCTCTTAGGAACCCAGAGCTGGCCGAAGTGTGCCAGGACAGCCGGACTCTGATCCTGTACCCGGGCCCCAACTCTCACAACCTCGAGGAGTTGGTGCAGCGCCCTGAAGAGGGCACCAAGATGCATAACATCATCCTTATTGATGGTACCTGGAGCCAGGCCAAGAATATATTTCTTAAAAACAGCATGCTGCATCTCCCCAAGCAGGTATGTGGAGTGAATACGAGAAGAATTAAACTGTGGTTGTAATCACGTCACTGTCCCAAAGGATTAGGAATATATGAATAAGAGTACCATTACATTTTCTGTCTAAATGTGTTGCTCCACCTTTTTTGTTCAAAAAGTGAGTTTGGGTTATAGCGGGTGTCACTGAACCTAATTGTACCATGCAAATCAAAAAGAGAGTAGGGAATAAGTTTCTGTTTGCCGTCCTTGTCGTGATTTTCTGTTTTTGCCCCTCAGGTGCAGCTCAACAGAAGTTTACTGAGCCAGTACGTCATCCGTACGCAGCCCACCAACATCTGCTTGTCCACACTGGAGTGCGCTGCCGTTGCGCTGTCCATCCTAGAACGCAATGACATTTTCCAAGAGGTACGTCACATGATGTGCCAATAATTCCAGTCAATTCTATGTGACAATTTTGTTTTGGCGTCTTCTGCAGTTCAATATGCATCCCCGCTAAAGCATGACTACAAACAGGAAGGAACTTTTATCCATACGAGCCCATGTTCTCCCCCTGTTGTACTGCAGGTGCTGCTAAGGCCGCTCAAGGCCCTGTGTTCCTTCCAGCTGGAGCATGGCGCTCAGGTGCACCACAGCAAGGAGCACCTGCTGAAGAACGGCATGTACGACAAAACAATGCCAAAGAACAAGCGAAAAATCAAGAGGCTGGAGAAGCTGGTGACCGACCGCAACTGCCTGCTGAGATGACTGCGTTTGAAACAGTTGTTGGACGAACAGACAATCTTTTGTGATTGATTTTTGAAGGGGCACTTTTTTTTTTCTTATTTCCTAGGTTTTTTTATTTGAGTTATTTAATAAGAATAAACCATGTTTTCATAGCACTTCCAAAGTTTCCTGCTTGTATTTTGTAAATGTTCAATGGTGGTCTGTCTTATATCATCCGCTGGTTTGCTCAACGTTCAAAGAGGGGAATAACCACAAAAAACATTGACATTTGTTAAATGATTACATTTAATTACAAAGTGTACAAATAATAGTCTTAATTTATTCCAAGACAAATGACTACAAGTTGTACATTTACTATCACAAAATGTTCTATTTTTTGCAGAATTTGCTAGCCCAATTGAAAATATCCCTTCATAAAGGGTCATCAAGTTATGTTTGTGCACGACAAAAACAAACAAACAAAAAAAAAAACAGGTTGCCTTGTATTCTGAACAAGTGCGGAACTGGTAAGTTCATTGGCAAAGTATGCAGTAAACCTTATTATGTCCGCTCAAGAAATTTGAAAATTACGCCTATAATAATGTCCATGCATTGCCTTTAAAGGGAATGTTGCCCTTGCCAACATGGCCGCCACATAGGCATGGCGGGCACCAGTGGCTATTTCAACGCAGTTCATCTCTTGAAGGTTTCAACCAAAACGATAAACGCATTGATACATTTCATTTGACTTTTTTTACCCGGCTAAATAAAAATGATAACGTGATCAAGTTATCGAGAAAGCTATATTTTAGTTCGAAATTGACGAGTACGGTATTTCATAATTTGTTTTTGTTTTTTTTTGGTCAAGTGTCGCGCATGCGCATTGTTCGTTCAAGCGAGGGCCCCGCTTTCCGCCATCTTTGTCGGCTGCTCCATTGTTCGGTTCCGAGCTTGTCCCCCCCGCCCCCAGTCTCGGCGGCATTATCGTCTTCGTACTGCGCCACAAAAACACAAGCGGACACGGTGTCCCCGGCAGCTGCCCGCGACGGTCGTGGACTTGCCCTCCGCCCCGCGTTTGCGACTCGGTCTTGGCCAGCAAAGTTTGAAACAGGATGGACGATGACCAGCCCAAAACCCTGTGAGTGTGCTTCGCTTATCTTGTTAGCTTAGCTCGCGTGTGTTGCTCACGTAACGTTGAAGCTAATGTACCCGATCACCTGGCGTACTCACAACGTATACTGTGGCTAATAAAAATTACAAACCAGCGCAAATAGCGTAGTTTAAAAATCATTTTCCCATTTATAAGTTGAAGAGTTTATACGTTTTGCCAGTACCGTGGACAATGTTGTTCGCTAGCATGCTAATTTCAATAAGCGACCAATTAAAATCGAGCTTTGGGGGCCTTGATTTTTCTCCTTTTTCGGCCTTGTTATTATTTATTCTTTCGTGTGTGCCGCGGTTATTTTCATATTCATACTTGACGGTTGAGAGTTTCCCACGAGGAAAAACCGGCCGGCTGCCTGAACTGCATTTCCTGGTTTTAAGATTAGCTCGTTGCTATTTTAAAAGCTAGGCGCATGAGGTAAGTTCAGGTCAAAATAAAAGTATTGACCGCGATAAAGACTCACCATTCGCGGGGGATAGGGACCCACGAGCAACACCCGCCGCGAATAGCAAATTTTCTCTAAAAAGAACTAACCTCAAGAATATTAACTCTATTGATGTGTAAAACTCTCAACTCCATTCAAAACAAATGAATGAAATGATCAAATTAAACTCGTCATATCTTCATCAGACATAATAATTTGTGTCCTATGTTGTGTCAATTTCTTCTCAGCAAGACATCCAAGTGAATTCCATCACACACAAATGCAACACATCATTGGAAAGGCCGGGGTGTCCTCCACTGAGCACATTAGGATTTAGTAGGGTGGCTCAAACGAGTCAAAAATATTGACCAAAAACTAGTGGAGACCACTCAATAGGCTAGGTCTCAGGACAACATAAAACACCACCCTAAAAATAATGATTACAAATCATTTTACCACTCCTTTGTTTTTCTGACTGGTCAATTGTAGATCTAATCATTCTCATTATTAACAAGTGAAAAAAAAATTGCCATTTCCATCTAACTTTATCCTCTTGTTTATGCAGGTACGTGGGGAACCTCTCGCGGGATGTGACGGAAGCCCTTATCCTGGAGTTATTTGGCCAGATCGGACCCTGCAAGAGTTGTAAAATGATCGTAGATGTAAGTTCACCTTTATGATTTTTATCTCAAGTACCCTATTCTTTTTTTCAAATGTGGACTACTTTCGCTGCGTTGAAACTGTTGATCCAGATGAAGGGAAAAAAGACAGTACTTCCTCATAGTGAGTGTAATTGACACTGTGCTAAAACTTGTCGCAAGGGTATGTTGTCCTCTTGAATAAACACTGCACCTTGAAGAGACTCCTATTTTTTCCGTAAGAAAAATATGATGCATTGCGACATTCGCGTCGTGAGATTAATACGTATGCAATGGGAACCCTTCTGATTTCTTTTGATTGGCCCGAATTTTTTTTTATTTACAGTAAATAATGTTTCTTTGTTCATCTATCTATGGCAGTGACGTGTAGTGACAGGCCGAACAATTAACTCTTGTTCTGCTAGATGGCAGGAGGTACAATTACCCTGTGTATTCATTCACTTTTTTTCATTCATAAACAAAATGAGCTCAGATTACACACAAAGTAACTTTGAATAAATATAGACAAGAGCGACATTACACTATACAGTATATATTTTTGTTACTTTGTTTTAGTTGTGCTGTGAGACTTAATGAATAAAGTTTCCTTGTTTCAAAAACGACCATTATTTGTTCTCAAATGGACTTTTTTTTTGCATTTTCAATGAAGCGTTGAATTAGGTTGTTGAAATGACAGCAGGCAAAGAGTTTGTTAACGAAAGGACGGCTCAATTATTTGGCCATTTCACATTTAGGTACTCATTTAGAATACGTGAGATCTTAGGAGGGTTTCTGCCGTTATCAGCAAATAAAATGCTTTTCGATGCCATGACAGAAACGGTACATTTTTTCCTTTTAAAAGTAAGAGCATATTCATTGGAATATGAGGCAAAGTATTGTAAAATTTTAATAGAGAAACTAATTTGGAAAACATTGTATGCCTTTTGTTACGTTTTATGCGGATGTGCATTGTCATTAGGAACTTAAAACTAAAATATGGGGCTACAAGATTCTACCTGATAGAGCTACTGTACATCTATAAATGTCCCTGGATGGTGCAGCACGTTATTATTAAAAAATACTTTGCGTGTACTTGGCTGAAAAAATATTTCCCACCATCAATGATTGAGAAGCGGAACGTTAGCATCTACATTTTTTTCTCTTTCTTCTCTCCAGACGGCGGGTCACGATCCCTACTGCTTTGTGGAATTCTATGAGCATAGACATGCCATGGCCACCATTGCGGCCATGAACGGTCGGAAAATTCTGGGTAAGGTAAGCGATCTTATCTCCTTCGGCGGGGACCTCTCAGACCGGGCCGGGTGATCCGATCTTGACTTGTAAAGAAAAATATTTGAAAGCTTAAAATCCTCAAAGTGTTTTATTTTACTGGGCGGAGGCTAAAGGAGGATGATGCTCTTCTGCCAATTTGACTGGTGTGTGTGTTTTGTCTTCTCTTGATTTGCTGTACTACCTTTTTTCCACTAAACGCCACACTTGTAGCAAGGCAAAACATTCAGTTGAAAATATTCTATTCCTCAACAGGTATTGAAGGAGCGTTTGAGGAGTAGAACAAGTTCGTAAAATTCACTTGTTTGTAAGTCCCTTGTTATTTGGACCTTACTTCCTTCAGTTTTTGCTCCAAAGATTTTTCACTTGACATTTTTCCTGATTTATGAGGGTGTGACATCTTGATATATCCCATTATTAAATTCTTACAGTGTCTTTATGAAAAGGTATGTACCATTATAAAAATGAGCAGTGGTGTGTAATGATGACGAACAGAAGGCACCACATTAAAGACAACAACCTCAAAATCAGCGAATAGAAGTAAAAGTGGTGTGTGACAAGTGGTCTAATGAGAACACAAGCTCCCTGAGAAGGTCTCACACGCGCTCTCTCGTCATGTTGTGTCTCTTTGCAGGAAGTCAAGGTCAACTGGGCCACCACGCCGACCAGCCAAAAGAAAGACACCAGCAGTATGTGTAAACAAACACGCAAAAAGATGGCAACATTTTGTTCAAGAATGTACTTAAAAATGAATCCAAATTAAAAGAAAGAAGTATACACGACAACTCTAAACTATGTTGAAATGTTTTTAAGCATATCTTTGTGGATTACGTTTTTGAATCACATAGTTGATTTTCTACATTTTGACATACATTTTGTTGCAAAATCCTATTTGTGGTTGCTTCATAAATGTGAAAAATGGTGTTTTAGGTCACTTCCATGTTTTTGTTGGCGATCTAAGCCCTGAGATCACCACAGATGACATCAAGGCGGCTTTCGGTCCCTTTGGGAAAATCTCGTAAGTCAAGTGTTGTGCATTTCCACTTCTGTAATCTAATGCGCTTTCAAATAAAACTTTGCAAAATCAAAACATGGAGTCTTGTAAAGAGGTCAGTATAGCACATCTTAGCTGTTAGCCACTTCAAGTTTTCTGTTAATTTGCTCTTAGCAAAATAAAGGCATAAACATAAAATATTTAAGTTCCTGCCAGTCGCTTCATGTTCCAGTTAATTTGTTCCTAAATTTCAAAGAAACCCAGTGTTGCTTTGTGCTTATGTGCGCTTTTGTCTGCAGTGATTGTCGGGTGGTTAAGGACATGGCCACCGGCAAGTCCAAAGGCTACGGCTTTGTGTCATTCTTCAACAAATGGGTGAGCGCGCCATCCGCAAAAGGCGGACGACCCGCGGCGCCGCCGGCTTGACGTAGTTGTTGTGTTCAGGACGCTGAGAACGCCATCCAGCAGATGGGAGGCCAGTGGCTGGGAGGAAGGCAGATCAGGACCAACTGGGCCACACGGAAGCCTACACCCAAAACCACCAATGAAAGTACGTTTCTGTAGAATGAGAGGATCCAACTTTTGTTGAAAGTTGTTGAATTGAAATCGATTGAGTCAAAAGAAAGTCAGCGACATGTTGTGTCTGGCAGCGAGCAACACGAAGCAGCTGTCCTTCGACGAGGTGGTGAGCCAGTCCAGTCCCACTAACTGCACCGTCTACTGTGGTGGAGTCACAGCGGGTCTCACTGGTGAGTAGTGTCATCAAAATCAGCATCGTTCAGTGAAGCTAATTTGTAAACAGGAATAAAAAAGTAGAATTGAAATGGGTGAGCTTTGTCCCATTTTTTTTTACCTGGCCCAACTTGAATATTGTACAATATTTTGTCCAATCCTTTGCCTGTTATTTCAAAGGCATTTCACATCAAATGGCAAGCTTTGAAAATA
Source organism: Hippichthys cyanospilos (assembly GCF_059441005.1). Classification (NCBI taxonomy): domain Eukaryota; kingdom Metazoa; phylum Chordata; class Actinopteri; order Syngnathiformes; family Syngnathidae; genus Hippichthys; species Hippichthys cyanospilos. Next base: position 16,782,069 of record NC_142383.1, on the reverse strand, counting down.
CACTGAAATTTCACGCAGATGGGTGACATGTCAAAATTCAACATGGCACGACCACTTAGTAATCACTACCAGGGGTGTGCCATCCCGTGGCTAAAATATTGCAAGAATGATGAGAAAGAAAACGATCCAAAAACGATCAAAATATTGCACAAGGATTTTGGTATTAACACTCAAACTTTTTCTCTTTGCAGAGCAAATAATGAGACAGACCTTCTCGCCTTTCGGACAAATCATGGAAATCCGTGTTTTCCCAGACAAGGGCTACTCGTTTGTGAGGTGAGTCTTGAATTTGATAAGTGCCTTATGCAGGTAAATTATTGTTAAAGTGTGTTAAATAATTTCATTGACTTGATATGGTTAAAAGAGGCACAAATTCATCAGCGTAACCGTTTGAAGTGCTTTGCTGCCACCTTGTGACTCTCATATGTAACTACAATGCCATCTAGTATGTTTTGGGTTTTCACGCCCAACGAAGCCTATATTGAATTGCAATCACTATTTAACAACAAAAAAAAGGGAAGGAGGTGGTCAAATAGATAGATAGATTTTCTGAAACATTTAGCAGTAATGTTTTTGGCCACATAGGCCATCTGCATCATTTTCACAAGCGTGATTCTTGATCGCCCAGGTTCAACTCGCACGAGGCCGCAGCCCACGCCATCGTTTCTGTCAACGGCACGTCGGTGGAGGGCTTTGTGGTCAAGTGCTACTGGGGCAAAGAGACCACGGACATGGTCAGTCCCATCCAGCAGGTCCAGTTGCCTCAAAGCACGGTGAGCTTCGCGGCGCAGCCCTACAACCAGTGGGGGCAGTGGTACGGCAACACGCAGCAGATGGGCCAGTACGTGCCCAATGGATGGCAGGTGCCCAGCTATGGCGTCTACGGACAGAGCTGGGATCAGCAGTGCTACAAGTGAGTGCTCATTTGACTCCTTTACTCCTTTGGCTACGTTCAGATAGCTGTTGGAAATGACACAATTCCGTATGCGACCAAAATCTGAGCCTTTGATGCCAGTTTGAAGGTCGCAGAGCCGGTTTTGATTTCTTTTCTTTTCTAATGCAACCCAGGCCCCTTTGTGGTTCTGAAAGCGATCCATAGCCAATCTTTTATCATGGGACTTCAGTCTGAATGGTCAGGTCGCTGTTATCCCACCAACAAGCAACAAACATCATGATCCACGATCCTTGTTTATAGAATGTATAAAATAAAAAAAATACTGCATGAATTGTAAATGTAGAAAATGATTTGAATCCAATATATAAATATTGTGCAATCAAGATTCAACCAACTAATAATGTAATATTTCACAAGAGTATTTCATCTACATAACATATTGGGCTTGAGAAGCTCTTAAACTGTCTTGCTTCCTACAACTTGCGTACGTAATGTGATTTTTGCTTGTGTTTTCAGTCCTCTTCCTTCCGGCGCCGGGTGGACCGGCGTGGGCGCCGTCAGCAACGGGGCCATGGTGGAACCTGGCCAGGGCGTCAACGGAACCATGCTAGCCAACCAGGCCGGCATGGCTGGCACGGCCGGCTTCCACACCCACTGATCTCGCTTGCTGGACGACACTCATTATGCTCTGGTTAGGGACACCGCTTTGGCTTTTTTTTTTTTTTTTTAAATAATGACCTAGTTCGGTCAAAAAAGAAACAAAAACAAAACAAATATATGCTCCCCGCGTCCTTTTCGCCATCACCGGACAACATCTACATGACAAGTTGAGCACAGCTACCATTTAGATTAGCGGAACGCGAGGTTGATTCAAGTATTTTCCCGTTGCCAGTTTTTGTTTGCAGAGCCAAAGAGATCCCTCCTCCACGATCCTTGTTGTCTATCCCTCCCATGTTAGTCCTCAGGGTGCGTAAGTCATTCTGTGAAAAAGTAGGAAATCACTGAGGAAGAAGCAAAAGGTGTGGACTGATTTTGTGTGCATGAATATGGACACTTTGACACACAACTTGGGTTCTTATGACCCGCCCCCCCCCCCCCCTTCCAAAGTCCCTTTTCTTGATCAGAAAGATGGACTACATTGGTTTTAATTTTCTCCTCATCTTGTGTAAAGAGCATTTTTGCCCCTCGCCCCCCATCTTTGATTTCAGGGGATTGGACTGTGCAGTGACCACAGTTTTTGTTTCAAAAGCATAGAGCGAATGTCAACTTTTATTTTTTATCTTTAAATTGGATTCTCAACAATGTCTCGCAGGGAATAAAACTGCCACGCTCGTCTTTACTTACCAGGCAGACAAATATTGCACAATTACTTAGAAAAAAAAAAAGATCACTCAATTTGAAGTGTTTTTTTGTTTTTTTTGTTTTTGTTTTGCATTCCACTTTTTTTTGTAATATCATTTTGGAAGTCTTATTGTAAATAACTGAGCGCTCTGTTCAATTGTATCTGTATAAAGACATGATGTTCATTCAGGCCGCTTGTATGTGAGTGTATTATATGGGAGTGATTAGAATGTCAAAACGAAGGTTAATTAACAGAAGTGTGAGTTTGTGATTAAGTGTGGAAATTGCGTGTGTTGTATGTGAAGAGTGTGTGTTCATATAAGTAAGTGAATACATGGGAGTGAATGGTTGGAAAATGTAGTAGTGTGGGTGAATCTGAATACAATTTAAGTGGTATGCACGAGTTAACTTGTAACCTAAGTGAAATGAGAGTGAATCATAACAGTGCACGTATGCTCCCTAGTGGACGTGATTGGTAATTGCAGCTTCCTAATCATTTGCAGCAGGTGTGTTGTTGAGAGAAAACCGGAAAAGATGGAGGATACCGGTGCTCGAGGAATGGATTTCGTCATCTGCATATTGTGATGTTTCTGAAATGACGTACACTTGCCTTAATGTTTTGGATGATTTATGTGAATACTTTAAAATTTAGCTTTTGTTTTGAGCCAAGCTGCTGAGAACACATGTTAGTAGTGTTTTTTTTTAAAGGTGTGAGGGGGAAAAGGTGAACCTTCAAAGACGGAAATGACAGCGGCCGTCAGTGTTTGAAACCAACTACTAGTCCCATGATTCAACACTCCTTGAATCACCGCCCACAGTGTTCACGTGACTTTCTTTGACCAATCCGGAGTGTCGTTACAGGCGCAATGCGGGTGTTGGGATGTAAGGAACAATGGCGACGGCCGAGCAATTCTGGGGGCTGAAATTGAGCCCCCGTTTAACCAAAGAGGAGCTTTTCAGGTAATTGAAGCGTCATTTAGCCATTGTGATCACATACATGCTTGTGGTTACTGCAAAAATAACTGCCTAAGATATATTTTTCCTTTGGTAGGTCGTAACAACAAAAATACTCGGGACTAGTGGTTGGCACGACTGACACACAGTCTTTGGTTCGGGGTTCGAATGTCAGTTGTATGTTCTTCGCCCTCGCGTGAGTTTGAAAGGCTACTTTCACTGTTAGGAGCCATTTTACAATGTAACTGTTTTCCCGAACCTCTATTTTAACGATGCCAAAATGTAAGTTTAATGACTTGGTAGTAGTTTATGATTTAGGTACTCTACCGCCATCTCGTGGCATCGATTTGGAATTACAAAATCGTATGGGTGTGTGTATTCGGGGAGGGGGGCATCTTATTTATTCATTTACTCAAACTTATTCAAGCCTGCAGAGCTTGTCCAAGTGAAGGTCCACCTAAATGCCATCAGGTGGTTCACGTTCAGGAGTAGAGGATGAGTTAATGATTCCAAACACAGCCTACACGTGTTTATTTTGCTCTCTCCCCATTCAGAATCCAATCGCATCCCTCTTGACCAATCACAAAATGCAAGGCATGTCCCGGGCGCCCATCATCCCATCATTATCCGCCACTCCGCTTGCTGTCAAACAGAGGGATGTCTGCACCAAGGCGCCGGCATCCGTCGTGACCCCGGCCTTCCTTTCCAACTTGGGGAGGGCCACCCTGCGAGGCATCCGCAAGTGTCCCCGTTGCGGCGTCTACAACGGCACCCGAGGGCTCAGCTGTAAGAACAAGGTGTGCGGGATATCACTTCGAAACGCCACCTCAGGGACCAGAGGCGGCCGTAAGGGCGGCGTGGAGGCGGTTCAAGTAATCATTGACAGCGAAGAGCGAGACATAAAGGAGCGAGATGATGGCGGAGTTAAGGTTGGTGGAAAATGTATAGTACTCGTTAACGCCCGTTGGTGGATATAGACAACAAAGATTCATTTTTACTCGACTGAGATTTTGTTGAAAAAAGTACATTCTTACTTAAAATTGCTGTTGTATTTATTATATATCTTCAACAATCTGTGCATACAATAATATTCTCAAGCAAGCATTTCTATTCCTTCTTTTAATTGCACCACATGCCTCAAAGTAGACCTCAATGTTTCCTTTGTGGTTCTAGAGCTGCTCTGCAAAGCATTTTGGGATGAAAAATAATTTGAAAAAGTGCCGTTTTGTCTTATTATTTATTAAACTTGGAAGCTAGATTTTAAGTGGTATATATTTAACCCAGCAACTCAAGATAGATTGTGTAAATCATCTTATTTATGACGCATCTGCCAACGAATTTCATAACTAATGCCAATGTTTATCGGTGTGAAGCTTCACAAAGGCATATTAAGTTTTGGAAAAGAATCACTACATTACAAGTTAACTGTAGGTTGGTTCATGTACCAATTAATTTGCTCTTAATTTGAAAAGAAAAGGTACTATTGCTGATTCTCACATAAACTTCAATTGAATCTCAAGTACCCCTTGGCGCACTTTCACATATCTACACCCATTAAAGAACCACTGATTTAAATGACAGCGAAGGCGAGAAAGATTGATTAAATCATATCGATGCTCATTCAGAAAGATATTTCATCTCTAGTACATCCACGACAGGTGTTTTCTGTGTGCCATCGAGTATGTGGTTCCGCCCAGCTGGGCTTCGTGGAGCTGTCCCCTACCGACGCCGCCATCTCCACGAGCGAGCGGGACCCCCTACTGTCACAGATCAACATGGGCCGCTGCTTCATGCCGGGCTGCGGGCAGGATTTGAGGTCCGACCGGGCCGAGTCGGACGCCCTCTGCGTCCACATCAAGACCGCCGTTGAATGCCGCCGCTTCGCTGTCCCGCTCAGTGTCAAAAGCTCCGCCCTAGAGGCGCTGACGACCTCCGTGCGGGCCAAGGAGGATCTGTGGAGCCTGGCCACAAAGTCCCCGGGGCCACTGGTGCAGAGGGTCTCCAGGGACACGCTGGTGGTCAAATGCCGACCTGTTTCCGCGCACCCCCTGGGCCTTCTGCACCTGACGGTGGGTGGTGGCGGGGGACCGTCCGAGGTGGCGAAAAGCGGCAAGAGGACCCGGCAGACGGCCGCGACACAGCAGCAGGCGGCGTTTCGCTGCGCCTGCCGCCCAAGGAGGGCCGAGGCCTCGCGCGCCATTCACAGCTCGGACCCTTCGCTTCCCTGTCTGCACTTCTACGCCTGCGTCTGCGCTTTCGCCAGCGATGAAAAACTGGCGTCAGAATTTGCCGCCTTTATCAACTCTGCGACAGCTGGTACGAATTGGATCGGTCTTTACGCTTAAAAAGGCATGGAAGGGAACTTAAAACTTCCGATTAACTGATGGGATGTTTCGTGTCTTTTAGATGTCCTTCCTAGCCCAGCCAGCAGAGTCCGTGTTCCCTGCGAGAGGCCTCCTCTTCCCACGGAACCCATCAAATATCTCCACAAAGCCAAAAAACTGCGGCTGGATGAACCTCTTTCGGGTACTAGTCCAAATCTTTTGGGACTTTTTTTTTTCTTCTCTGCTTTATTCCTGCCACTTCATCCACCACGTCTCAGGTGGCGGTCAGGTGGTGGACGAGGCCTCTGTGGCCATGAGTTTCCACCAGTGGTTGGCCGGCGTCACAGAGAGGATTCAGCAGACTATGCACTACCAGTTTGATGGTAGGTAATGACCAGTATAGACCACCCTCCATTATGGATTCCAAACATGTTTTTGTGGGAAAAATATTCCAGTGTTCTCATTTGACACTTTGGCAGTATTTTTACCATTTTTGGTCATTTTCTTCTACATCATTTGACACCATCTGGGTGAAATTTCAGCTCCCCGGTGTCTTATTTATAATGCGTTCCCTTTGATGTGAAATGCCTCTAAAGTAAAGTGTGTTCTGACAAGGCAGATGAATTCTCCTTTTAATAAAAGACGTTTGACTCAGGTTGTTTTCTTTGTCTCCAGTCTCGCCTATTGATCACATAGTGTAACTGGATTTTTTTGTTTCTTTCCTCCACAGGAAAGCCGGAGCCTCTGGTTTACTACATCCCGCAGCACTTCTTCAACGCCCTGCAGCACCGTCTGTCATTGGGCTCCAAGAGACGACTGCCCAACTTCACCACAGGTGCGTTATTTCAATCATGTTAATCGCTAACCAGTGGTATGCCGGACCCGATGTGTTTCAACGTCCACTTCAGAGCCGGAGAGGAATGGAGGCGTCACTCACGGCTCTTCTAAGTACACCTGGCACATCACCAACCTTGCACAGGTCAAACGCATCTTTGACACCCCCGAGGTACAGTGAACACCCACCAAATGACCACCCTCATGTTCAATCGTGGTCACGTCTCTGGTCCGCACTCCCGTCGTCTGTCCGCCAGTTGCAGTTGGAGCTCACTCAGAGTTTTGTCCGAAACGTGGACGGTTCCTACTCTCGCTTCCACTGTCCTCAACCTCCGCCCAAACCTGAGCCACCAGATGGGATCAGGACAGATAGGACGCTACCCATTCGACCCATGGAGCTTCGCACCTTCCTCAAAGTTGGTGAGTCGCTCATATGTTAATTAGCATTAGCATCCCTAGCGCATGTTTGAACAGATTTTTCATCTCTGGCCTGACCAGGGCCTGGCTCGGATGACCCAGAGGACCCCGGCCCCCTTGTCATTGAGTGGACCCCTGAAGCACTTCCACACTGCCACATGGGTGAGCTGAGGATCCTCTACCAGTTTGGACACCAGCAGAGCGGACAGCTACTGGAATGTCGGGAGAAAGACGGTCACAGCACAACAGGACGTGTCAAAAGTGAGTAATACAAAAACATAATAACGTGTATAATTTCATAATAATAACTAAAATATATTATTATTATTAACTACTAAAAAGGTGTTTTAAATAAATGTGTCAGTCTTCCAAGCAAGATCTTAAAATCTTTGCCAGCAGGTGGCGCCACTATCCTGCCCTTTCAATAGCCTTGGCAGGTTTCGTGCACTTTGTGTTGGCTGAAACAAGACAAAATGGGATGCTATTGGATACTTGTTGGGCATGTTAGCATGTAGCACATTTAGCTGACATGATACCTTTTCCCGTAGAAGCTGGTTTCAAACTTGTTTGAACTTGTTTTAATTACTTGCACGCTGCCACTGTTGTGTTGTTATCATTAGATCATTAGCATGTGCTTCTTTTTTATTGTTTTGCCAATGGCTTGTCAACTGGGGGTGTCAGACTTTTATGCTGGCCACATACGAGGTGCAGGTTCACTTCCATATTTTTCATCTTCTTATTAGCATTAGCATCATTAGCATACACTTATGTTTTGTTGAAACAACAGCTCATCCTGTGTCAGCACATGTTCACGATTCATCACCGTCAATATCCGGATCAACAGACGTAATCAAACAGCATTAGCATATATTTTTTTTTTTTGGCAATAGTATATCTCATATCTGGTCTTTCACTCTTCATTAAGGGATTAAGGACCGCATTGACTTTATGAGTGTCAATCCATCATGGTCATTTGATTATTAGCATTAGCACCATTAGCCTGTATTATATTTTCACAGAATACATTTTCAGTATGCGTTATCTTGCGCAAGGGTGTTGGCATAATTTATTGTGAGCATGGGTACCGGTCACCTCCATCATGGTCATTTCGTTGTTAGCATTAGCATCATTAGCATATGTCAGACGTTTCGATTTTCCTTGGACCATCCTTACATTGGAGTTATTTCTAGCATTAGCATCATTAGCTCGTGTTTGATTTCATACTTCGTTCTCATTCTATTGTTAGCATTAGCATCATTAGCACGCATTTAGTTTTTGGCGATTTGGGCAGTCGTTGAACTTGTTTTGACACCTGTTTAGTTTATCGTAAGAGAAAAGAAAACCTCGGGAGGCCTTAACAGGAAGCAGGCTAGCTTTTGGGCTTTTGCCTGGAATGTGGTTGGCTTAACACAAAGATTTTATAATTGTGGTTATCACACCATTGTCTTTGTTTGACTTTTTGACCTGATGAAATAATTATATAGGCGAAAACGATGACCTGCTTCCCAAACGAAAATAGCTCCTTTGTTTTCGTAACATTACGGGACAGGAACAGTGCATTTCCAAAGTAAGAGCAAATTAACTAGAACAGGAAACAATTGATTTTTTAAATGTGACTATTGACTTGGAACAATGTTTTATTTTGTTTTGTGTTTAACTTTGGGTTGCACTCTGGTGAATGGGATTGGTCTTACACCATTTGTAACGTTTTCTAGGAGAGTAATTTAAAGTCTTGTAGCTTCATTTTAGTTTAACTGGCTAACCATTTTTTTCTTACACACGTATGACAAAACGTAACCTAAAGTTTTGTCCGAACAGTCATTCAAGGATTTATGGTAGATAATGTTCTCCATTACGAAGACAAAGTCCCCTCCTATCCTACCGTCCATCTTAGACCACTTTCTCGCTCCTCCATCTTGTTATTTTTCCCCGCCTGCTGATTGGTCAGCGCATTGACGAGCATCGCTCGTTCTCCTCCGTCGCCGCCACATATTGCTTCATTCGTCACAAATGGCGGACAATCGATGGCGGCCCTCGGGTCCTCTCATCCCGCTTCCTCTTCCGCACACACGCAAAAAAAAAAACAAAATTAAAAATGAATGATTGAATACTGATTCTAATGTATTGCACGTCAGTGTTTAATAACACAATCAAAACAAACATTAAATGGAAATGGGTCGAACTAAAAGTTTGGCCTTTGTCGGTTTAGCTAGAAAAATCCGCCTTTGTCTTTTTCTCGCAAAAAAATTCTTCGAACCGGCGCACCTCCCCCTCCGATTGGTCGTCATTGTTCACAAACAGCCGACAACGTTTACGACAGGTGTCTTGACGTGTTTTCGGTCTGCGTAACGTCTGCTTTACGAGAACTCCCCGCCGCCCCTCCCACTCTGCGCCGTTTACGAGGACAGATGGCGGCCATGTTTAATCACCTACTGTCTGTTTGACATCAAAGTCTCTCATTAAACGGTCTCTTCTTCTTTTCTTTTTTTTTTAAATGGTAAAAATCAGTCTGGTCCATTTGCTGACCGCAGTAAAAGTGTTTTTGCAGGTTGATTTTGTTTGCGCTAACTGTGCTGTCCCGCTTTATGGCACGCTGTAAAAGAGTCCACACTGGCTGTATCTTATTTTATTTGGGCTCTCAGTTAAAGAGGGAGATTACGCTCGTGAATAACATTTGCTTTATTGATGTTTTTTTCCCCAGCGCTATGCTAGCTCAAAAAACTAGCCTGCATCTGAATGCTGCCTAGCAACAAGGTACTGCCTATAGAAATCCGCGAATATTACGAAAATCTTTGAGTACCCGATTTACCACGTTTTGCAAAAAATAATTACGTGAGATGCCCCAAGATGGCGGCAAAGCACTATTTTTATATTAGACGGGGTTTTGCTCTAATAGAAACTCTTCCTCTGTATGTCCTGTATGTCCTTGTCCTCCTTTGTCCTTGAGCTCCTCTCCTAATGCCAATTTAGTTCCTTAGCACTAAGCCGGCACCAATGCAATATTTTATATCGGACAGGACCTCAGACTCTCTCACAGAAGCTTGGCACCAAAGCACTACTTTTAGACGAGGCTTTGTTCTGTCTAATAAAGAGTTCTACTGCACACTTCGACATAGTTTCTTGGAGCCAAGATACCACAAAATGGCGTCAAAGCACTTAATATTAGACAGATTTTTGCTATGTCTCATAGAAGTTCCTTTGCACCAAGGCGGCGCCATGTCAGCGTTTTTTGTCCGAGTCATCTTCCAAAAAATTAAACCTTTATTCTGGTAGCAGGGAAATTCGGATGTGGGTTTATAGACTATCTGAAATGTCAGAATGGATCATATAAGTGGCTAGTTTTAGGGGGGGAAAGGTGGTGCGCGAAGATAAGATAGCGAAAAGGAAGAAGAAAAAGAGAAGGAACGAAAGGTCATTTGAGACTGGACGAGTAAGTTCTGACAGCGGCCCATTCATCGTCCGTGCTACGAGAGACAAACTGCTGGCACATGAAGACAGGGGCCATAAATCAATCACGCACACTGCACACATACACAGGCGGATTTTACAAGCCTTCTTTAATGACTTTTTCGGACATCTGGATGTCCCAAATATTCGCTTTAGCCATTTTAAGGTGGAGTTATAATCCGTCATCTCTTTACCTTGTTTATACCAATAGTAAGTTTTTAATATTTGATATAAAAATGAAATTACTCATCAAAAACTATGGCCCACCCTTTGTATAGCATTTTTAGTAATGTACAATTTAATGTTTTAATTGATATTTATTTTTGATACAACAAATCTTTACTGTTTAATTTCATCTGATCTATTTTATTATTTATTTTATTTTATATTTATTTTTTGCCCTCATAATTGATAACTTGGTCATGAAGTGGTTTTTGCACATTGTTTGTAATTTTTTTTTTTTTTTTTATACCAGTGGCTCTCAACAACAGTGCTGTAGTAGCATATTTTTTTATCGTGTAACATAATTTGTCTTTTTTACTGACTCATCTGCTGGAAAATGCTGCCCCTAATAACAATGTGCAGCCATATAAAACTACAAAACCAAGGCATACAATATTTTGCAAAGAAGTCACCATTACACAATTTAGCAATGATTTTCTTCATGTTTTAATTGATTTGCTCTCAACTCGAAAATGTTTAGTTCCTATCCCTTGATTAAAAAGCCTTAAATGACCTACAGAAATCTGTTAAAATCTCATGTACCCCAAGTGCCTTCAAGTGGCCCCAGTGGTACCAATACACCTAACTGATGTTTTATATCATAATCTTATTTATTACGCTAAATGCTTATAATTTTTCTTTGTTAATTCAAATCTGCGGAAGGTGGAATTGGCCCACTCTTGTAGCGCACAATCAGGAATAGCTCTGAAGACAATAATTAACTGCCTTTTTTTAAAAAATATTGTAACTATACCCTGAGTTTGACTAGTATAATCTTTTAAAAAAATTAAAAAAAAGAAGAAGAAGAATGGAGTTAGCCCACGATTGTTGTCAGTGGCTCAATTAGATGCTGACAAAGACGTTTAGTTTGTTTGCTTAGTGGAGTACCGCGTCGAGAAAAGGGCTCTAACCAATACGGACTTTTGAGAACATCCCGTTCCGAGTTGTGGCGGTGGTAAGGCACAATTCCTAAAATAAGATTGCGGCGAAGGGCGGCGGGATCAAATATTCCCATTTGGATTTTCCGCTGGAAAGTGGCACTTTCAGGTTGCCAAGGTCGCCACCGCTGATGTTCTTTTTCTCTCTCGCTCTACGGCTTCTGTCAAAGCTTCCACTTTCCTCCCAGCGGCTAGAGAGTGGCGAGTGTTAGTTCCTCTTGGATGCGTGCTGACCTCCGTCGTGGCGTGGGTGGCGTGTTTTCACCTCCCAGGGTCCTTTGGATCATCTCATTTGTCGTCGTTTCGAATTCGATCGGTGCGTCGCATTTGGAGTGAACCATCGTGAAATTTTAGTATGTAGAAAATGGATGAATGAATTATGTCGTCATTTTGTTGGAATTAGCATAATTGATTTGAATTGTATCATAAATGGACTTAATCGCAGTGTATCGGAGTTAATTATTTTGTCATTGGATTCATTAGTATCATAATTGCAAGGAATTGCAACTAAAGTGAATTATATCATAATTTTATTCATCTGTATTGCCAACAGAAAGAATCGTGTCATACTTGGATTATTTTGTATAATGAATTAGGTTAATTGGATCACATCATTTTAATGAATTGTATTGTCATTTAAATCCGTCATATAGGAGTTTTTGATAATTATGTCATTATTGGACTGAATAATATCATGACTAGAGGGAAGCATTTTTGAAATGAATTACCATAATTTTACTTAGAGTGAATCGCGTCATATTTGTATTTAGTCGAATTATATTTTAATGGTAATTTTGTCAAAACTGGACCGAATAAGTAACTGAATTCAATTGTGTCGTAATTTGATTGAATCGTAGCAACAGGAGTGAATTACGATAATTGAAGAGAACCGTATCATTGTTGAACTAAATCGTATTGTAAGTGGAATGGATCTTATCGTAACAGGAGTTCATCGTATCATATTTGGACTAAGCAGTATCGTAATTGGAATAAATCATAACTGGACTAAATCGTATCGTGATGGGACTGAGTCATATTTCAATTGCACTAAGTAGCATCGTAATCATAGTTAAGTGTATCTTATTATGTTTAAAGTTTAAAACAATAATCGTTATTGCGTCTTGGCTAGTAGTCAAAATGTCCTTTGCACCTTCTACGTTCAAGCAAAGCGGCCGTGACACCGACAAAGCCGTCATCGCCGTTTCCACGACAACAACTTGCCGCCATTGCGGTCCACTTCCTCTCACTCACGCCAGACAGGAAGTAAGGTCGTAACCCCTTCCTGTATGTGGACAGGAGCTTTCTACAGCTTCTTTCATGTGATATCGCGCTTCCCGCTTGGACGGCTGTCAGGACATGAGTCCACTGGGATACAAGGACATGCACACAAGGACTCAAGTGTACTAGGACACAATGAGGCTAAGACAAAAGTATTGGATTGGATTGAAAACGTAAACATTTTCACTCTGACACAAGTATCAAGGACACGAGTCCGTGAGGACACATGTGGACAAGTACTATATTTAAGGATCCGAGTCAATTTAGGACACAAGGATGGTTGGACATAAACTTAGTGTGTCCAGAGACCTAGTTTCACTTGGACACAAGTCCATTTGGACACACAGTTCTCTTTGGACACCAGCACACTAGAAAATAAGTGTACCAGAACACAAGTGCACAATCCACTCAGACACAAGGATTCTAGGATGCAATATGACAACCTAAGTCCACTAGCACACAAGCACAGTAGATTGGACGCACAAGTCTTCTAGGGACACTTGACACTAGGACACAAGTAGACAAGTGCTCAATGCCTTAAACCCACTAGGACACAGTAATGCTAAGATGCAATTACACAAGTGCACAGAGACAGAGATCCACTAGGACACAAGTCCATTCGGAAAGATAAATCTCTTTGGACACAAGTACACTAGGAAATACGTCTAGTAGGACAAAAGTAGACAAGTGGGCGAGGTTGGACTGTACTCGCATTTTCGAGTCACGCTCTAAAGTGTAGTAAAGTCGGTGCCCAGCGGAGTTCACGGTCAATCTGGAATGTTTTTGTGTCCCGCCGCGAACTCTCTCCCGTCCGGCCTCTTCTCTCGTCTGTTTTTCATCTGCGCCGTTGATTTACGCCGCCGATTTCCTCGCTTCCCGTCGCAATAGATTTATGGGTCCTCGAGTGCCGCGGGACCGATTGGCTCCGAGGCGTCACGGCCACATGTGCTTGGCGAGTGAAAGATGGCCACCGCGGTTGCTTTTCCTTTCATTTGTTTATCTTTGATGTTTTGTGCCGCAATTCTCTGTGACAGAGAAAACGCCGTGTCCACTTATGAGGTGGCTTACGGGACAAAAATGAAACAAAAGCAACATGGAATCTGGTTAAAGTGTCAATCATGAGGAGAACCACAAAAAAGATTCAAAAAGCCATGCTCAAAAGAAATCCGCCATTTTGATATCTACTATATCAGCAAATTCCTTTGCAAAGCTAAGTTGTCCTCCAAATCTTGTCCAATGGACTTGGAACCGTGTATGCAAGACAAATGGTTCTCAAATGGGGGTACTTCATTCACCTCTGGGGATACGTGAAATTCTGATAAGGTTTCTGCGAAAACAAAGCTCATTTAATGCTTATTAATGGCGTGACAGGAACACTACATTTTCGTATTAAGAACAAATTAATTGGAACGTGTAGCAATTTTTTTTTTTTTTCCTTTTAATGCTAAGTTGCGCTATTGTAATTTCTTTGCAACACTTTGCATGGTTTTATTTTGTTGGGTTTTATACGGACGCACATTGTCATCAGTGACAATTTTTCTGGCAGACAAGCCAGAGAAATATTTTTTTAGACAAGTAGCCACTAACCAGCACAAAGCATTTTTGAATGGGGAAAAAATAAATCAAAGTGTCGTTTGTGCCAGAATTATTAATCTTTGGAACTACATTTCTAGTGGTATCTCTTGGCGTATTTTATTCAGCAGCTCCAGAAGATAGGGCGTATAACATCTGTTTTATTTATGGCTCGTCTGCCACAAAATTACGCAAAAAATAAATAGACACAAAATTTTGCAAAGGAGACAATGACACAGTTAACCAATAAGTTGATTCATGTTCCAATGACTTTGTTCTTAATTTGAAAAGAAAAATATCTGATGTTCCTGTTATGGCAGAAACCTGATTAATAAATCTAAATATTTATATAATATATAAACCAAAAAAATGTTTACATTCACGCAGCGCCTTAAATGCATTTGCGAACTGCTGCATTGCACGAGTTAGACTTTCGGCTGAAAAATATTTCGCAGGGCTACGTCATTAAAAAAACGGAAACGAAACACTGTGACAAATATCCGACGCTAAATTCCGAAAATACCCGACCGTTTTCGACCGGGGGCAGAGAATGGCCGCGGACTTTGACGAACAAAAGACATTTCGTTGGTTCGGCATCTTGCTGGGAAGTTTGCGCCACAGACGGCGCGTCAAGCACAAGTCAGCTTAATTAAGACATAATTGCGATAATGTCATAATGATCGGCCCATCATTGTTTTTCCAAGCCGCGCCAACGGAAGACGAGTCAAGAATGCCGTCGGGGCGCGTAACTGACGAGTCGCGGTGGCGGGAAGTTGGAGCTTTCGCAGACAGCTATGAACTAATTGCGACGTTTTGACGTTGACGGACGACGCCTTGCCTCTCATGTCACCGCCCCGCTTGTCAATCAAAATCCACGATGGGTATAATTTGCTCAAAAAGACTTAAGAAAATGGCTACTGATATCCTTTGATTGATTGTGTGATGTTTTCGTGTCGCTAATGTGCGCGGACTAACAACATTAGCTAAACAAATATGTTAACATCTGTTATTGCACTTTTATTTATTCACAGTAGATGACACTAAAGCGCAGAGCTAACACAAAAACACGTGAATTGCAATCACTTTGAGGACCGTAGTCAGAAAAGACGTCAGTTTTTTTTTTTTTTATCTTAAACCTATTAAACACAGTAAAAGTAAATAAAGCAAGTAGTTACACTTTGTCTATAATATAGACTTTAAATGTATAACGTTGTACATTTAGTAGTTAAACTACTGGTACTTTTACTACCTAAAGTAATCAATTACTTCAGTAAGTAATTTATGACTTTAGTACTTAAATAATTAAACTAATTAAGTACATTATACATTTTTAACTTTTGGTACCTTGGTACCTAAAGATTTCTACTTAATTTGATTACTTTATCACTAAAATAATCAATTACTTTGGTAATTTTAGTTTAAATACTAGTTAAAATACTAGTATTTTTTAATACCTAAAATCATTGATTACTTTGGTACTTTTGTACCAGAGTTAGTAATTACTTAAGAAATTAATTCATTAAATTGACCAGTTTCCTTTGGAGTTTTTGTACCTATATGTAAACACTTTAGTTATTTGAAAGAAAAAACTGAAAAGTAATGAGATGAATTAGAATTTTTTTTTCACACCTGTCGAAATATTTGTCGAAATATTTTTAGCCGGCCATAAAAATGCGGATGGCGGGCCGCAAATGGCCCCTGTGCCATAATTTTGACAACTCTGACACAGTACGACAACATTTTGTGCCACTCTTGCCTGTGCCATGATAAACTGCGTAAAATCGCATGCTAACTTTCGTGAGCTAACGCGCTAATTGCTAGCTTGAGCGCTAATTCGATGGCAATCATTTTTAAAAATGCTAATTGCTAATACGATACTAAAAGATGGCTTTAATGCTAATCGATAACTCACTGCTTATCATATGTAAACATTTCTAGCAACCCTGAATTATTAAAAAAAGAAAAGATCAAAACCTGTTAATATACTTACTTTACATCATCAGTCCAGAGACACTGGTTTCTATAAAATAATTGTCAGTGAGATTTGCTTTTCTGCAGTGGGGGCACTGCAAGTTTAGCCATTTTGAAAGTAGTACCAGAGTAAAGTGTTTCAGTGTGAAAGTTTCACGTCATTACAGTAATATCGCCGTTAAAGGAAAAAGGCCGAAAAAGGGCGTTGGTACCATTTTGGCAGAGTACATGGAAATTCAGGCTGGAGATTTTGGCATAGTCACATGCTTCTGTATCATGCACACCACTGGTTCTCACTCTCCTACTTGGAGACCCCCCAAGATAAAGTTTCAGTTTTAACGACTGTAATTTACTCTCCTCATTGCCCCCGAGGGCCACCCCCTGCCTCCCACTCTACCAGAAAAGAACATGCCTGCAGAGTTCCCGCACGCTGGCTCAAAGAAGCACCTGAGAGGACTGTACTCAAACTTTATACGGGGTCAGTCCTCTGCAACAAAAAATAAGTCCGCTTGAAAGAAATATTGTGCTCAGGTTCAACTCAAAAGTGCAAAATTTCATGTCTCTATATGCTTTCTAACACGTCCATGAAGATGCTAGTAACAGCGCTAACGTTTTTACTAAATGTAAAATACCCCATGTACCTGCTAATTCCAAGATAGTTAATATGCTAATCTAAACATCATAAAAGAGCGCAATAAACAGGATTAGTTAAAATTATAGGCGGCCATCAAACATTGGAATTCATCCCCTGAACATGCTAACAACAGCGCTACTAAACATGCTAACATGTTACACGAACATGCTAATTACACCACTCGTTGACATGCTAATATACTCCCACAAAGCATTCAAATTTAAGTGTACTTATGTATTATATTTTACCATTTATAATATACCACTTATGAGGATAATATGCTAATATACCCCACCAAATATTTTAACATAAGCTTTATAAGACGTTTCAGGAACATCCTAATAACAGCACTAGCTAACATGCTAATACTTGAGTGTGTTGTTCTATTCATTTTATGTCATGCAACAATTTTTTTTTTTTTTTTTCCTCAATAAATCACAGATGGCGCACTGCCTATCCCCCGGCATGACATGTAATGGAATGCCAGCCAACCACATTGCCCGCTTATCTCCAACCCGCGGCAAACGCCACTCACCCCCAGCAACATTTTCCACCCCTTGTGATTTTCTTCTTTTATTTTTCTGGGCAGCTGTGTTTATTTGGAATTTATTGGAAGTGTGACAGATGGGCGAACGCAGCACATGATCGAAATTCAGAATAGACGTGTCATGGGAGCTGACTTTGATGTGAAGCGCATGATGCTAACGATACGCTAGCAATGTTCTGTTCACAATGAGCCTCCTGAATGAAAGAGTGAAAAGTTCACAAAGCGCCGGCGGTGCGTGGCTGAAATGTAAAGTGAAGGTTTTGACGTGCGCTTGTAATTCGATCTCACTTGGCTGACGTGCTTTTGGCTCAGTACTACTGTCAACCGTGAAGTTTTTTTTTTTTTTTTTTGGTGGGGGTGTGCAAAACAAAAAAACAACTTCAGCTACTGCCAGAGAGCCGTCGTCTTCTCTGACACAAAATCAACATCGCTATATGCTAAACGTGCTTTTTTTTTTGGCAGTAACAAGGTGGGATTGGGTGTGTTGTGGTGAACAGGGGTGCGCCTAGTCTGTTGCGGTGTGGGAACGAGGAATGTTTCTTTTCAAGTTTGGAAAACAGCTGTGCAAAAAACGTTTTCTAGTTGAATGTCTGTCTTGTGGTGATAGGGGTTGCATTGTTTCAACTCTGTTTCGGTGTAAAAGTGAAGTACAAATGATACTAAACGGTATGATATAATACAGTCAGATACTGACACTATCATACTCTGTGATAGTATAGCACAATATTTTGCAATGTAAAAAGACGAAAAAGAAAAGACGATACAATGTAACACAAAATGATACCAACCAAAATGTCCCGATATTAACCTCGAATATCTGTCCAATGTCAGTCCAAAAAAAGCATGTTTCATTCTTGCTAATATCGTATCAAATGGTACTCCTGGTTAAAATATCGGTATCGTATCAGAGGTGAGAAGTTGTACGATATTTTGCAGTAAAAAGATATTACACTATGATACAATGTTACACAAAATAATACCAAACATGTCCCGATATGATATTGACGTCGGCTATCGGAGTTGTTTAAAAAAAAAAAAGTTGTATCGGGAAACGACTAATAAGAAACAACAGCAAATATTTCCCAAAAATCCGATACTCTACGATAAGTGTTATACGATATTTTGCAATACAAAAAACAATACTTTATGATACAACGTAACACAAAATGATACCAAAAACACTCCCTGATTTAATATAGATATTGGATATCCATCTGTCTGTCTGATATCAGCCAAAAGAAAGGCATGTATCACTTCTGCTAATATGACATTGCTATTTAGCCATTGCCAATCATCCTTTTTTTTTTGCATTGTTCATTTTTTCCCTTTTTATCCCATGCGCTTGACCCGTCTTTAACCGACGCTAAAAATGGACAGCACCATTGACTTTTTTTTTATATTCTTCTCTAAAAAAAAAAAAGAGGGTTCACCACTTTTGCCCAGGCACTCATTATCCCCGTCAGAATTTTTCCCCTCATGAAAGCGTCCCTCCGTGTCCCGCTGCTCCAACGACACAGACGACTCGTAAACGTGTTGTAAACGTGTCCATTTGAGTCCAATACACTCCGCCGCGCTCTCATTTGTTTTTTGGGAAGGAAGGGGGGAAAAAAAATTACGAGCTGTGATAAAAAGGCTTGTGAAAAGCCTTCATCACAACGGGAAAGCCCGCCGGGGGTTTTGCTGCGGATGTGTTTAGGTGCGCCAAATCTTTGGGCGTTAAAAAGGGGGCTTTAGGAAAAGCTACCCTAAAAAATACAAAAAAACATTTTTTATGTAGATTGACAGACATGTTTACATTACTCTCTTTGCAATCTGGTTTGGATCTGAATTAAGTTCATTTTATTATACTGTACATCCACCCTACCAGCCAACCCCTAAATTTAATCATTTTGACGACATTATCAATTTATTGATCTTCACCAACCATTTACATTGCATCTAAATGGGTAACAGGGATCAGATCTGGAATAAAATGTTTCAAAATTAGTTTACAAGTTTATCTCACGATAGAACCGCCCCACATCACCACACAACCCCTAAATTTGATTATTTTAGTGACTTTATCAATGGTTTAATTAATCCTAGCATTTAGATTGCTTCCAAATGGATAATCTGGATCAAATCTGGATTAAAAATATTCCTGTGTTGTACGGTTGGCCAAAGAATGACAAGGGGCTTCCTTGGCCACGTTGTAGCATCGCCCCTGGCTATAATCACTGGCAGTCTCACCAGCATTGACAAAACTTTGTAAAATGCAATTTGTATTAGATGTGGATTTAATTTGACTTTGTTGTAGGTTTGAACTGATCTGAATGTGTGTGTGGGTTTTTTTCAGCGTAAACAACAAACAATCCTCAAAGTGCTGTCACTAGGAGTAAACCAATATCAACAGCAGTATCGTGATCCGTATCGACCCGCCCACTGGCTGCTTTGAAGTCACTCCTGCTTGCTACTCCTGCCTCAGTCAGCTGCGTGAGTCTCTCGCAGCACGTACTCGCCGAGAGGAACCCTTCGGAACTTTCTCACTGGACTCGTGCGACGTGCGCAGGTGAGAACCATCCCCCCCTCTCCCGCCGCACTCGTGACCGCGCATCCTCGAGGGAAGTGAACCGGCGGGACCGTGGATGGATTACGGCCTCGCCCCATGAAATCTTCCCCGTCGCCGGCAGCCACCGAGCGGTCGAAGACGAGCAGTTCGCCCGTCGTCGAACTCCGGGACCTCCGAGCCGAACGGCTGGCGGCGCGCGCGGTCGACATGCTGAGCGCGCACCCGCAGCATTTGATCCGCCCGGAATACCTGCAACCGCTCACGCCGACTTCTGTCACCATCGAGGTACTTACTTGATTGACTGGTCTTTGAACTAAACTAATCATTATCATAGCAAAAATCAGTAACGGTATTATACAGTAACAGTATTATACTTATATACAGTACGATCTATAAAAAGTATAGATTGTTGTGCATTATGCCTCCTCAAAAATTCCTAAAGTAGCAAATGATTAATCTGTGATATTAATATATATATATATATATATATATATATATATATGTGTATGTGTGTGTGTGTGTGTGTGTGTGTGTGTGTGTGTGAGATGTGTAATTAAAAAGTTAGTTCTTGTATTAATTATACAATGTAGTTTGTAATGTATGTCATATTTTTCAACTCGTTTTTTTATTTAGTATTATACAGTACGTACGTGTTGTGTGTTATGCCTGCTCAAAAATTCCTAAAGCAACAAATGATTAAGCTCTAAGGAGAAGGGAGTAAAAAAAATATATATATATATTTATACTGACTTCAAGAATTGTGAGAATGAAGTCTGATTTCTTTCTCATTTGCTTTAAAATGAGAGTGAATTCAGAGTTCCCACTTAAAAGTTTAAATAGTTAGAAACTGTCCCTAATGCTTTTTAACTACAATTGGTTGTATTTTTGAGTATTTAAAAAAACTATACAAAAAAATCAATATGTGCGTATAAGTAGTGTGAATCTAAGCTGTTGCTCAAAAGCAATTCTTATTGGTTGATTCTAGCTGGACGCAAAGAAGAGTCCGCTAGCCCTGCTGGCCCAGACATGCTCGCAGATCGGGAAAGCGGATCCTCCCGCCCCTTCCAAGGAACGCGCCTCTCGCTCAGGCTTGAAGCTTGGAGAAGAGCGCCCCCCTTCTGCGGACAAGTGCAGCTTCAAGCCATACCACAAAGGGGGCGGGGCTCCAGGCGACGAGCAATCGAGCGGTTTGTCGGCTAACGCGGGAGTCAAGGTCCTCGGCGGTACTCACGGGAATACCGGCAAGTCGTACACGCCCCGCCCCTTCTCGCCAAGCTGCGGGACGGGATCGACCCAACCTGCGGGCGCCGTTCCGCCCAACCCCCTGGGCCACTCGCCAAATAGCGAGCGTGAGACTGCGAGCCCGAGCAGCACGAGTAGCGAGTGCAGCGGGGGCGGCGGACGTTGCAAAAAAAACAGCCACGCGAGTCGGCCGACCTCGGAGGATACGCGCCCCGCCCACTTCGGCCCCACCCGCAACTCGGATAACCTAGGCCGCCTTACGCCTATTTCTTTCTACAAGACGGCGCATCCTCTCATCCCCTTGCCCCCGTACAACGTGACCTACCACAGCTCAGTTGCGGGCGCCTACGCCGGCTACCCGCCTCAGTTGGCTCCCAAGCACCCTTGCTCCAGGCCTCTCTCCAGAACCTCGCCGCCGTTCTTCATGCAGGGCCTGTGCCGGGATCCCTACTGCCTCAGCTACCAGACCGTCCCCCACTTGAGCGGCCAAGAACCTTCTAGTCTCAAGGCCAGTTTTCCGTTGGTGTACGCCGCGCACCCGCCGCACCCCTTCTATTCATACGTAGTCCCCAGTGACACCCTCCCCCACATGTGCAAATGGGAGTCGACCCGGGGTCCGTCAGATGAGATACCGTCTCACCTGCGGGCGAACAACACCGTGAACTTAGAGGCGGACCCCAAGGTTCCGTCCTCGGTACCTTCCCCTTGCAGCCAGCATCTGCCCCACATGGGCGTCTCTGGGGGCTCCCTCAGAATGCCGCACAGTTTGGGATTAACTCGCTATCACCCCTACAGTAATAAGGCCCAGTTGCCACCCGGACCGGCGGCGGTCCCCTTGCAGTCCCAGCCTAGCACTGGTCCGTACTACCCGCACTTTGCCCTTTACAACCAAAGGCTGGGACCTGTGTCAACTCTGGGCTACCAGTGACCCCTCTAGGGACTTTCTTTGTTGGGGTGGGACTCTGGAACTTGAGTTTTGGGTTGCACCGAGGGATTGTCAACATACTTTCCAGCACCGTTAAAAGCAGCGAATCTGGGATGTATCTTTTTGACCAATGAAATCCATGTATAACTTTGTCACTCGCGCGCCCGATGCATTCGGACGGCTAACAGCAAAAAGTGAAAATAAATCATTGTTCTTTTTGCACATCTGCTTTGGATTTTCACTGGATTTCACTGACGGCTTATCAGGTCAACTCGCATAAAAGAAAAACACACGTTTTTAAGTCTAATGACGAGATATAAAGTTAACGTAAGATTTAAAGTCCTGACGAGATTTGGAGTAATCATGACGAGATTTAGTCACCGTGGCGAGATTAAAATTCGTCAAGACAAGATTTAAAAGCTCATGATGAGATTTAAAGTCATCATGTTTAGGTTTTAAGTCATTTTGACAACATTTAAAGTCATATTTAGTTGTCGAGATTTAAAATCATGGTGAGATTTTATCAATTAGATTTAGTTCTGATGAGATTTAACGTCATCATGATGAGATTTAAAGTTGTCCCAAGATTTAGTCTTTTATTGGTTAAAGTATTGTAAACAGGAACGTTTTAGCGAGTTACTTATGTACATTTCAGGGGACTCTCACGTTCTGAATCGCATTTCGTGAAATAGATCAAAAATCCGATTCCCACTTTGTCGTCGTCTGTTTTCCATCGCAGACTGCTCTCAGGAGGGCGACTTGCACGGCCGCACACACGCGCACGAGCGCACACACTGACCCCATTGTTGAGAATGAAAAGTCTCCGGAGGACATGCGGGAAGATTTCATCAAGCGTCTCTTTGTTAAGTCACATGACCATCACAGCTGTATTTCCTCGCGGGTATCGGATCCCTATCGGTCGATGTTCGCGGTCAGGGCTCGTTTCATGCTGTCAGACTGCGAGAAAAATAGTTCAGAAATACATTGGAACCCCGTGTGATGCATTCCAACACCTGACACGTAATATAAATGCAACGGACGCAAGCAAAACATATATTGTTAGCCTAGTAGTGCTTTGCGGCGACTCTAAGCTTTATCAATTCATCCATCATTGGTTCCACAATAAGGCCTGTGTGTGTGTGTGAGAGAGAGAGAGAGAGAGAGGTGGGGGTGTTGATGCCCTCCATAAAAAGCGGCCAGATGTGGCTGTGATCTTTCGCAACCATCATGAAGCTGTCATCGGCCTGCCGCAAATACACAAACGCACACAAACATGGAACATGACTCATTTTACCTGGGAAATAAATGACTGTTAGGTCCGCCTCTAGCGGTCCGAACGGGCGAGATAGAACCATCAGGGTTTCAAACTGGGGTCAGCTTCTCAGAGTAGGGTTTTAAACTAGGGTTAGATTCTCAGAAAAAGGGTTTCAAACAGGTTAGGGCTTAGCAGTGTTTGAATTAGTGTTAGGGTATCAAAGTAGGTATTAAACTAGGGTAAGGTTCTCAGAGTAGGGTTTTAAACTAGGGTTAGAAAAGGTTTTAAACAGGTTAGGGTGTTTAAACTATCGTTAGATTTCCAGAACAGGGTTTCAAACGGGATTAAGATGTCATAGTTGGGTTTTAAACTAAGTTTAAGGTTCTCAGAGTAGGGTTTCAAAAAGGCTAGAGTTAGATTTTTACAGTAATCAAGGTAAGGTTTCAAACGGGATTTAAACGATGTTTAAGGCTTCAGAGTTGGGTTTTAACCCGGTGAGAGTTTCTAACCAGAATTTTAAACGAATTTTAGTGTTTCATAGTAAGATTAGACTTTCAAAGTAGAGGTTAAAACTAGAGTTAAGGGTACAAAGTAAGGTTAAAAAGGGCCAGAATGTAGGGCTTTAATTCAGGATTAGATTTTGAGTGTCAAATGGGTACGGGTTTACGTAAATTTAGGCAGAATAAAGGCACGCACATGAATAATGAAGCTAAAAAAAAAAAAAAAAACACTGAACCTAACCCCATTTTTAAACTTGTTCTGTCTTGAAACCCTCATTTCAAATGTGTTACACAAGTCATGCTCATAAAACTTGAATTTAAATGTTTGCTTTAATTTAAAAATACTGAAATACTTTAAATATGAAACTTTACGCCACAGCAAAGCGATTATTGACTATATTATTGATGACGCTGCCCCCTGGTGGACATTTTGGTGTGTCACATCGACGTGGCTAAAAAAAAAAAAGTCAGTGGTGTGGTAGACATTTATTTCAAATAGAAATTAGAACATGTAAAAACCGCGCGTGTTAATAGTGAATAATTGACAAGAAATTAAGTTGAGTGTTTTTTTTTTAATTTAGAGAGGGGGGGGGGGGGCAAGTGGGCGGTTCTTTCCTTTACTGCTCTCCCGATTCTCGCTCCCCTTTCCCGGCCTCACCCCCGACTCCTCCCCGGTTCCTCCTCCTCCTCCTCCTCCATCCAGCCACTTCTGCCACATTTTGCCCCCCTCGGTCCAAAGACTTCGTACCCCCGGGGCGTACGCGTGCCCCCTGGCGGCGGGGGAGGAGGAGGGGAGGGGGGAGGACGACGCGGCGGTGATGGGCGAGCCGGCCGAGCGACCGTTGACTCCGCCGGGCCGGACGACGGAGTACCCCCGCGCGAGTAGGTGAGTTCGAGCCAGCTGGAGCTCAAGTCCCGCTGCGCGGTGCTCGTGGAGCCTTTGCTTGACTACCGATTCGTTTTTTTTACGAGGCGCTGCAAGTTTTTGTGTGTGATTTGGTTGCAGTTGTGGGGCGGACAACGACGTTCCGAGTGGCCGAAGGAGACCCGCTCACCCCCGCCTGTCCAAGTCCGAGGGAAAAAAGTCACCGTCCACTCAGGTGTCTTCATTTTCATACTTCCTGTTTTTTTCCCACCAATCATCCGCCGAGCCGTCAAGTCACCCAGACAGTACCTTCAAGGACCTCCGGGATTTAGGAAACTTTTACTGCATGCTCGCGTTTCGGCACCCGCGGACTAACCGATTCACGTATTTCTATGCGCTTAGTATTAGTTTTTACGTAATAGTAAGCGGATATACTTAAACTACTAGTTTTTAAAGAAATGGAAAGTAAGCAATAGAAAGTTTAAATCGTTAATGGTGGTATGTTTACAGTGGCCCTGAAAAAGGTAAGCAATTTGTTTGCAATTATTTGTTTTTGTTTGCACTTGTTTGAGTGTCATTTGGGATTTAAAAACATTTATTTAATTATGCGTGCAAAAAATGTGCATCGAATATTTGCATATGTTAGAATTCTGTTCAATTTCCTCAATCGTTAGGGGACAGTATGATACCAATGTATTGAATACAAAGGAACGCAGTATTCGCAGAGTCAAAATGTGTTAATTGACGCTGACGCAAATAAGAAGAAAATAAACATAAATGGGGGTGCTCTTGAAAAACAAAATCTCATAAATAACTGTGGGAAAAGTGAGATTGTTGAAAAATAATGGAGCAAAAAATGTCCCAAAAAGCAAATTTGCTCATATCCAGTGTGCAATGACATTCTGTTCTAACCTCAATGTGTCTGCCTGTCTCCATGTGCTGCTGCACCGCACGCTGAACGAAATTGCTATTGCTGAAAATGAAAATTTTCCGGTTTCTTCCAGCTGTCCAAGACGAACGTACAGTTTCACAAGTTGTTCAAGGAAGTGAGCAGAGACGAAGCGCTCAAACAAAGTTCGTATGCCGCCTGCTCGAAGAAGTTGCTTGATTTTAATATAGTTCTTCTTATTATATGTAATAAAAAAATAGATGACTTTTTATTTTTTTGGGTCCATTGGCAGGCTACACATGCGCGCTACAGAGAGACATCTTGTATCAGGGCAAAATGTTCGTCTCGCCAAACTGGATCTGCTTCCACTCCAAAGTCTTCGGCAGGGACACGAAGGTAAGACGCACTCTCGCTGCATATGTTTGGTTCTGAGAAGGTCCAAAACTCCTCTGTAGATCGCCATCCGGGCCGCGTCTGTGACCTTCATCAAGAAGACCAAAACGGCCCTGCTGGTGCCAAACGCCTTGGTGATCGAAAGCACGTGTGAGCAGGTACTAACGCCAAGTTGGAGTCGTATTTATAACCAACCGAAAATGTTCTAAAGTGACCCCGGTGCAAATATATCTTAACCTGATCACATTTTTTTTTTTTCCAGCACGTTTTTGTGTCCTTCCTGTCCCGGAACACCACCTACAAGTTCCTGAGGTCCGTCTGCGTCCATCTGGAGGTCAGTTGCGACGTTAAGTGTAATTGCAGATCCACACCACTAGGTGGTGTCGTGGCGGTCACGTTCACAAAAACTTTTTTTTAATTACTGTACAGTACCGTCAGAAACATTGTTTTTAAATCACGCTGATGATTAATGAGCGACTGAAAAAAATTAGCATCATGTTTTATAGCTTTTTCCGCAGGTTAGAATGTTTCAGATTAGTTATTTTGAACTTTGCAGGTGGAGAAGACGTGCAGCAACCATGTGACCTCCTCCTGCGAGGACAGCTTTGGAGTTAAGCGCCCGCCATCGCTTCCCCTGGTCTGGAATGTTTTTGTTGAACTTTAAGCCTTGCAACATCTATGGCAAGCAGGAGCCTTGTTCTCAGCAGTAGGTCCATTGTATACGCTCCCGTCTGCGCTCGGCAGGACTTCGCCCGGACCTTCTCCGATCTGGACGGCGTGGTGCGACAGAGGCGACAGGAAATGGAGGCGGAGACTAGTAGCAGTTCTGGATCGCAGACTCCGGATTGCGACAAAATGGCCGGTGGGTGAAAGAACGCGACTGATGCCGTTTTCACCATCTGTTTTTTTTTTTTAGCCTTGTCTTGCTCTTCTTCTCGTCAAGCAGAATTCTCGGGCCTTCCGGAAACGTTTCTGAGCCGGGAGGTGGCGGTGCGCGCGGATGTCCACCATCAGCCGGCCCAAAAGAGCCGCGCTAAGAACGGTACCGACCGCCCCGCTCGGCAAAGTCAATTGCTGTCCTGTGTGGAGTTTGCGTGCTCTCCCCGTGCCCATGTGGTTTCCCTACGGGCAATACGGCCTCCCTCCACACTCCAAAAACATGCATGGGAGGTGAATCGGACATACTAAATTTTCCTTAGGTGTGATTGGCTGCGTGAACGGTCGTTCGGCTCTGCGTGCCCTGCGATTGGCCAGAAAACCGATTCAGGGTGTCCCTGTGCCTACGGCCCGAATCGAGCTGGGATATGCACCGGTCACTGTTATTGATTTTCCGGACTTTTTAAAGCGTGAAAATACGTCCCTGGCAATGAATGAGTCACTTTCACTTCTAGAAGGGTGTGCACACTTATGCAACCACATTTCAGTTTTTTTTTTTTTGCTTCTACTTGAATTGTTAAAGCTTTGAAAGGATTTTCGGTGGTAATTTTTGTTCGAAAAAAATATCAGCAGGGGTGTGTAGACTTTTTATAGCTGCTGAGCGGAAAATTTGAAATTGTGTGTTTTTTTTTTTTTTTTTTTTGCCTCAAAGGGACTCCGAAATGTGTGGTGGGGGCCCCAGAAGCGGACAAAGTCTGGCCTCACGCCAACTTAGTCCCCCTCCTGCTCATTTATTTCTTTTTGTGAGTTCCCTCTCCAGCACGCGCAAGATCAGACGCAGTTTTGCACATTTTTGAGATGTTTGCGTCCCCTCCTAAAACAGAGTCGGCGTCCTGGTGATGTCATCGTGTTACATGGCTTTCAAGATGGCCGCCCTGGAGCATCGTCTGAACGCCATATTGTCCGCCAGGGATCGTGTGCACGGAGGGTAAATGGCAAAAAAAAATTACGCAACAAAATTACTATTAATATAATTGAACACATTAGGAACTCGCTTTAACTTAAAAGATGAGCTTTTTCGTAAATATTTGATTTTACGAATATTTTTACTAAATATTTTGATTTGATTTATTACCTCATTGGGAGGAATTAATTTATATGGACTAATTATTTGTAAAACTTATTATCTAAATCTATATCAATAATCAATATATATATAAAAACAGCAATATTTTTGCAGAAACATGGCGAGGACGCAGGATCCCGAGATCTTGGGCGAACTTTCGGCCAGTTTGTTGAAGCTGGAAAAGGTTTGTGTGTATTTTGTTGCTCAAATGTCACTTTGATGTTGTAACGCTATTCTTTGTGTGTTTAGATTCAAAGAAATCTCCAGAAGCTTTTGGATGACACTTAAAAAAAGAAAAAAAGAGAAAGGAAGATGATGTGACCAATCATCTTCTCCGCTCAGGATCATGTGACTCCAGTATGTGCAGTATTGATCGGCGGTAGTATTCATGCACTTTAAAAGAAAAAAAAAAAAAAAAGGGTTCCCTCGTAATCGCGTAGTTTCTGCTGGTTTTATATACATTTTTAAAAGTGCTTTTAAATTATATTTATATAATATACATGTATTTTTTAAAATCACGCAGATGGATTAGATGTGTCCACGCAATTTCATATGGACAGTATTTTCACAAAAGCATATCTTGTCCAAAGGTCCAGTGTGTCATTTCTGAATATTCGATATTAAAGGGATTTATTTTTTGTCCAATTACTTGATCGTTACATTAAAGAAAACATTACACATTCAACATTACATCAATAGAATTTTTTTACCGTAATGTAGAAATTGTTTACAGTAATTTAACGGCACTTTTCTGGCAACCAAGTAGTAGGTATTTCACCCAAAAAATAAAAAAACAGCAAATATTTTAAGTGTTGTCAAAATGTGTTACAAAATGAAGCGTGTAAAATCAACAGTATCAATCAATAAAAATACTGTAAATGTATAAAACGTTTACAGTAATTTAACAGCACTTTTCTGGCAACCAAGTTGCTGTTTGTTACTGTAAAAACGTCATTTTTATTTCTGGTTAATATGTAGTAATTTTAGCCTCATTAATGTTTTTTTTTTTTTTTTGTTAGATGTGTCAATCAATGGCCCAAATCGGTCGAAAAATGACACAGAGGTTAGTATTTTGAGGCTAAAGTAAGAATTCTGATATTGAAGTGCGTATCCTGAGAAAAAAGTGAGAATTCTCTTTACATTTTATCAGAATTTTTATGTGACGGACAGAATTTAGTGAGAATGCTGAGAAAAAAATAAGAATTCACGCTAAAGTATTCTGACTCCAATCTCAGAATTTCAATCATATAATCGTATACTTTTAATCTTATATGTGTTATATGTGTACCCTAACCCAATGTTTAATGGCGGTCGATCACCGTTTAGTGAGTAAAAAAAGAATACATAAATAAAAAGCAATTTTGGGGGCTATTCGCGGTTTCTCTCCCCCGTGAATAGCGGGGGTCCCCTGTACTCTTGTCAGCGTGTGTCATCGTCAAACCCAGTGTGAGCCCCGCCCCCGCGTGACGTCACCGGTGGTCGTGTTGCGAGGGAAGCAATGGCGTCGCTGGATGAAAACAGCCGCCGCTGCCGGAGAGCTCGCCCGTGTTGTTGTTATGTGGCGGAAAGAAAAAGTCCGACGTCGCCGCGCTTCTAAAACAACGTCGACTCGAACCCCGGGACAAGGACGCGCGGGCCATGGCGGCTCTTTAAGACCAAAAGACCGGAGCGGGCTGCTGGTAAGCGGAGGTGGGTGGAGGGGGGGCATTTCCGCCCCCCCTCTCCCTTTCTCTCTCTCTCTCCTCCGGGTACCACTTCTTTCTTCTTCTTGTGACTCGAGGATGCCGTGACGGCTTAGCAACAAGGAGACAATGGAAGCGAGGGAGGGAGGAACCAAGCAGCTAGCCAGCCAGTCAGTAGAGCGATATGTCAACAACAACAACAACAACAACAAAAAAGGCCGCGGGGGCCTCGCTGTTAGATGCTAAAATCACGCTAGCATTTTGGACTCCATTTCTATCCGTCTTCGCGTTTAAACGCCACGGGCGTTTATTCAATCCGGACAACTTTATTGATACATTTTGATGTTACTTATTTGAACGATAAAGTTTTAGGACGAACGTTTTCGTGATCTTAAAGGAATACTCCACTCCATTTGGTTATTTTTATGCAGTTAAAAAACATGTATTTAATTTTTGTTAATTAAATAATACTTTTGAATGTTTTTTTTTTTTTTTGCGACTTAATGTCTAATGGAAATGACATCATCATATGCTGGCCGCTCAGGTAAACGACCGTTAACCGCTCGGTTTGTGAATGTCACATGACCAACAGGTGAGCCGTGATTGGTCATTACCAGAGCATTGAGCACGCGTGATGTCATTTCGAACAGAGCAAGTGGACGAGTGTTTTTAAATCTTTTTCAAAATTTTGTCAAAGTAATTGATATACATATTAAGTCATTCAAATTGTATAATAGGCCAAATTTATAACATCATAATGGATTTCTCCCTTGTAATGAGTTACATTTTTCTTGGTATTCATTTTCCTATGTTATATCTTTTATTTGTGTTAACCTTATTAACAATTATGTAAATTTGATTTGCACGTCAACCACTGTTGGAGGTTATGTATGGGGTAAATATCAAATGTTTGATTTTTTTTCACTGCTTATTCAGCATTTTTTCACTGCTTGTTCAAATAATGTTTAAAATATATTTTTGATATGAAAAAGTAGGTATATAATTGATTGTTGACAAAATATTACCTTTTTAATGCAGAAAATTGCTAAATAAAGGCAGTTTAACGAGCTTAATTTTTATTTTTACTTTTTTTACTTTGGATTACAAATTCACAGGTTTATTCTTTTATTATATATATTTTTTGGCTGTGATTTTACAACTTTGTCATTTAAAAAAAATTGCTTTTGATGATGCACTGTAAGAAAATTAATAATTGAGTATCACTATGCAACATTTTTAATGTTTACATTCCTCACATCAAAGCACTGATTTTGTTTACGTATTGATTCAATTTCGTTTTCTATTCAGAGCTTCTGATATTAAACGGATAGTAATTAAGGATCCCATTTAATTGATATTTGCTGATACCCAGGTGTGAACGCTTGCGATTGGACAGCATGGCCGCCCAGGAGCCGTCGCCCCCGTCGTCCATGGAGAGCAACAAGCCGGGCTTCCCCAAGAAGATCCTGGGCAACAAGCTGGAGGATAAGCACCTGTGCAAGTGCTGCCACAACATCCTGCGACGACCCTTCCAGGCGCAGTGCGGCCATCGCTTCTGCTCCTACTGCTTCAATCTGGCCATCAGGTGAGCCCATCAACAAATGGCGCTCAAGGCCGCGTTTGTTTTACCGCCATTCCCGAAATATAAGACACACTTCCTTTTGTTTTATATCAGCCCTATTCTCACGAATAAATGACTGCAAACGGCAGCTCGTGTTAGCTGGGCTTTGTTACGACATTATTTTCAATAAAAGAAGCGAGCTGACTGAACCGCCGTCCGAGGCCTTCCCTGTTCACACGCTGGGATATTTCTAAAATGGAGAGGGTCGTGTAAAAGTTATGATGTCTTCATCTGATTCAGTTAAGAGCGCACCGGTTAAAGAACGCGGAAAAGTATTTCCATTTGACTCGTTTATTATGCAGCGGTGGTATTTTGGCATATTGTTGTTGCAGCAACGGACCACAGAAATGCAACGCTTGCATCAAGGAGGACATTTTTGAGGAGACCACCTCAATCCTGAAACAAGGATGTGTGAGTACATTTACTTACCGTCAGTAGCTGAAACAATGGAAGAGGGTTGGGGCCAGTATTGGGAATAAAAGGTTGGCAGGATTCTCACTTTTATCTCTGAAATCTGACGTTCTCAGAATTCTGAATTTATTGTCAAAATTCTGACTTTCAGGTGAGTATTCCGACTATATGCTCGGAATGGTCACTTTAGTCAGAATTCTGAGAATACGGTCAGCATTTAAGCGTTGAAGTGAGAATTTTGGCTTTAAAGTGAGAGTTTTCTCAGAATTCTGACTTAGAATTTTCACTTTAGTCAGAATTCTCAGAATTCTAAGAATGCTCAAAATTCTCACTTTAAAGTCGGATTTATGAGAATAAAGTCAGAATTTTTTATCTTAAAGCATTACTTAGAATTCTGACGTTTTTTTGGAATTTTTATTTGTCAGAATTCTAAATTTAGTCTCAAATTTCTCCGACTTCTGAGAATAAAGTCAGAAATCCGACTTCAGTGTTAATTCCCACATATCGGAATTCTAGTTTTTCTCAGAATTCTGACTCCATTCTTAAAATCAAGTCAGAAATTTGACTTCAAATAAGAATTCTTAGAATTAAATCTGAATCCTCACTTTACAGCGGAAAAATGCGACTATTCAGTTGAATAAATTCTGAGAATTTTGGTAATAAAGTCAGAATTCTGACTAATGTGAGAATTCTGAGAATCGTCATGAGTTAGTCATCAATTTTGTCCTTTTTGATTGTAAAGGCTTTTCCAGACAATGCTGTTCGGCGGGAAGTGGAAAATCTGACGGCTGTCTGCTTTAATGAAAACTGCTCTTGGAGAGGATCTGTCAAAGAGTATGAGGTGAGTCCATTATAATTTTGTTGACTTGGTCGAGGCTCATAGTCCGAAATTCACGGTATTTTTCTGTCTCAGCTGAACCACGAGGGCAAGTGCGAGTTCATGATCGTGCCGTGCCCTTCCTGCAAGGAGCGCATCCGCTTCAACGAGCAGGAGCGGCACAGCGAGCGCGAGTGTCCCGAGAGGACGCTCAACTGCAAGTACTGCAAGGAACCTTTTCACTTCAAGAATATCAAGGTGAGAAAACAAACCAAAAAATTCCTGGAAAATTCCATCCGCACATCCCTACTTTGTTCCCTGGTCGCGCTCATGTTAGCATTAGCATCTAGCTTCATCGCGCTCTGTACAGCCCCTTAGATAATGTGAGAAAGCGTTGAAAGAAGATAGCAGGGAGCTGAAATTTTGCTCAGAGGGTTTCATATGGCACAACCACTTAGTTATTACACTACCATAAGTGTGCCATGCCTTGGCTAAAATACTGCCAGGATGATGTGGAAGAAAATGTCCCAAAAATGGTCAAAATACTACATATCGGGTATTTACTGTTTTGGAGGTTCATAGCAGACTGAAATGGCAAAAGAAGCTGAAATCTGATGGGACAAAATAATTGAGCATTTGCGCACGTGGTCATATAAAAATGGAAGTCCTCTGTCATGCTATACGGCACCGCTAGGCTACGTACGTAGGAGAGGAATTAGCGCAGCTAACGGAATTGACTGATGCATTAATACAAGTTAACGATCTGTCTTTTTGCTCGCCAGGCCCATGATGAGATCTGCCCCAAATACCCGATGATCTGCGAGGGCTGCGCCAAAAAGAAGATACCCAGGGAGAAGGTGAGCTCCAAGACCGCGCGTTTTTTTTTTGTTTCCGAAAACCGACTCCCCCCGTCTTTCGTCACTCCGTCCAGTACGTGGACCACATCAAGTTCTGCAGCAAATTCAGGATGCCGTGTCGTTTTCACGTCGTGGGTTGTGACATGTCGGTGAGTGGCTTCCTCCTCGTGTCCGGGGGTCACAAAGGTCAGCGGGCAGTGGGAACGCTATAACGCCAACCGCGCAGGTGGAGAAGGAGAAGACCCACGACCACGAACGCGCCTTTGCCTACGAGCACCTCAACCTGCTTCTGCACTACATCATGGGCATGAAGGTGAGCATGGAGGGGCTGCAGCCGCAGGGTCTGGAGGTGGCGGGACACAAACTGGTGGAACTGCAGCAGTCCCTCAGGGAACTGGAGGCCCGGGTCTCCCAGCTCAGCGCCGCCTCCTCCTCCTCCGGGCCTCCCGTGCAGGGAGCCGCCGCCTCCTCGTCCTCCGGCTCGGGGCCGCCGGCCCCGGCCCCCCTGCCCCCGCCTCCCGCCCTGGCCCCCGCCCTGTCCGTGTCCACCTCCTTCACGCCGCTGCCCAGCTCGGTGGGGGCGGCCCTGGAGCTGCAGCTCCACAGCGAGAAGACCAAGGTGGCCGAGCTGGGCCGCCGCTGCACCGAGCTGGAAGTGAAGTCCGGCACCTTTGAGAACGTGGTGTGCGTGCTGAACAGAGAGGTGGAGCGCTTCGCCACCACCATGGAGGCCAGCAACCGCCAGCACAAGCTGGACCAGGACAAGATCGAGGCTCTGAGTAACAAGGTCGGCCTCGCCGCCTTTAGCCGTCAGGCGGCCACCTCGGAGGAAAAGCTTTGCACGCCCCTCGTCTTCGACTCGGGTTTTGCAGGTGCGCCAACTGGAGAGGACGGTGGGGCTGAAGGACCTCACGGTAGCCGAGATGGAGGGTCGGCTTCGGGAAATGTCCGCCACGACTTTCGACGGCGTCTTTGTGTGGAGGATCTCCGACTTTGCCAAAAAGAGGCAGGACGCCGTCGCCGGTCGGGCCCCCGCCATGTTCTCGCCAGGTAAATGCTTTAGCAGTTGTCGGCTATTTAGCAAAACCGATCAACGACGAGTAAGCCGGTTCCTCCGCAGCCTTCTACACCAGCAAGTACGGCTACAAGATGTGTCTGCGGATCTATCTGAACGGGGACGGGACGGGGCGTGGCAGCCACTTGTCCTTGTTCTTTGTGGTGATGCGAGGACTCAGCGACGCCCTGCTCAAGTGGCCCTTTAACCAGAAGGTAACGCTCAAGGGAATTGGGACGGAGCCCTAATTTAGCCAAACGACGTGTGGAATTGACAGCCCCTAAAATAGTTATTTCTTATATCCAAATACTATTTTATTCCGACGATTTTCCATGACTCCCGTCTCCATCTTGAGGACGAGCACGTTTCTCCGCGCAGGTGACCCTGATGCTCCTGGACCAGAGCAACCGGGAGCACATCATCGACGCCTTCCGACCCGACGTCACCTCGTCGTCCTTCCAGCGGCCGGTGAGCGAGATGAACATCGCCAGCGGCTGCCCGCTCTTCTGCCCGCTCTCCAAACTGGACGCCAAAAACTCCTACATCCGCGACGACACCATCTTCATCAAGGCCATCGTGGACCTCACCGGGCTCTAGGAGGGGGCGGAGCCACGCCAGGCGCTCGCTTTTCACCACCGGGGTTTTACTCCGAGGTAATGCCTGTAACAGTGTTCTTCTGCCGCTTTGGGGAGTTCCGAACGCGTGCTTGGGCGCCGCCCACAATGTCCGCCGCCCGCCAGCGCTATTTTCTTAAGTGCGTCGCAGGAGGACATCGACGGGACGCCGAGGACCGAGTGGGAAAGCCGCGAGGTGGGTGCGGGGTTTGGTTCATTCGGGGAGGGGGGGGGGTGAGGTCTTTTGCTTCTTCGTCTTGTGATTGTGGGTGTCGTGAGCCTCTGGTCTGGTTTTCAGTACATTTTGTATAGACAAACGTGGAGTTATGTGATCAAGGAGACTTCCCCCCTCCTCCCTTCGTCACGTGCATGCTCGCCGGGGCCTCGGATCGACCTGCGGTTAGTTCTCGCCCGCGATTGGTGTTTAAGTTAGAGCGGTTCTCAAACTGGGGTCCTCGAGCCGCTGAGGGTCCACGGGAAGTTCCGTGATGGGCCGCGAAAAAATATTAAAGTTGTTGTAGTCTTTTTGGTACGGTGGCCTCTTAGTAGAGACTTCATGGACTTGATCCTCCTCTCGCACTTTTTTTTTTAACCCTTATGTGGTATTCGGACCATTTTTGGAACATTTTCTTCCACGTCATTCTCACAGTATCACGCAAGGATTAAATCATCTACTTTATAAATAAACACAATATATTATGAAACACTTAACAAAAATCTGTATTTATTTAGTGACATGAAAAATAGGACTACAGCTATTAAAAAAATGAATGTACTAGGTTATTGTCAATTAATCGATTAACTGTGTTTTTAGTCGTGTTTTAATTCCTATCCCTCGTTCAAATTTGAGATGCAGAAAATGTTGTTATAAATTTTCAATATGTCATGCAATTGGCTAAAATATTAATCATTTTTTTCCAAAATAAAATCAGGGGACTAGAAAAAGTCCACCGGGACTAGAAAAAGTACAGATATTGCCAAAAGAAAAAAACTGGAAATAAACGTCAAAAGTGAAGCGCTTCACCTAAACCTCAACATGGTTGCTTGGCACCAACGTGACAGCAAAACCTCAACTCATTCCACCGTAGTTTCATTGCCAGCGGGATGGTGACAGAGCACTACTTTTGTCTAAGTGAAGTTCTTCATGCTTCTAGATAGAGTCCTGTTGACGAAACGAAACTCCTCAACCGATTTGAACATAGTTCCTTTTCACACCAATTGATAATCCCATGTCTCCACTGAAATGATTTTGTGTTAGAATCATGAGGTTTTCCTTGAAAACACTTTTTCCCTGCAAAGGAGTCCGTAGGCCCCGAAAGTTTGAGAACGCTTAGTTTCCAAGTAGTGTAAACATGTGCGCTCGTTCCAACTCGGGGGGAGGGGGGAGCGGGGGTTTTGTGACCGGTGCTTTGGTACATCTGTGGAAGATACAGTGGAGTTAGTGAGGTGTCCGAGGCGCAGGCCCGACAATGTGTTTTTTCTCGAGTCCCCCCACCCCCTTCCTCCGCCGTTACGCTCGCTGGCTGGCATCTCGACAGGTGGCGCTGTTCCCTCCCCTCCCGCGCCCACCCCCCCCGCCCACCGAGAGAAGGAACGTTGTTTTCGTGTGCGTCCGAAACGTGATAACGTGCGCTAGCTAGCCCAGCTAGCGTTCCGATGTGATTCTAATAAGTGTGTGCTATTTTGTGGCTGCAAATGTACAGAAAGAGACACTCAATCGTTGTACAGTGAATCCTTGCTATTCACATGGGTTGGGGACCAAGACCTGCCACGAATCGATAACATGTTTTTCAAAAATGTTGGTTTCCGCACTACTTTTGTCTAAATTAAGTCACTCAACTCACTTGAACATTGTTTCTGAGAACTAAGTTAGCACCGCTTTGCAATATAGGACTACTTTTGTCTAATGAAGCTCCTCAAGTCATCTCAATATAGTTCCTTGGCACCAACATGGCTGCAAATAATGGCTTTTGCTGAAATGAAGCGCCTCAACTCAACTTCAACACAGTTCATTGGCAGCAAGATGTCGAAAGTGCAACTTGTGTCTATTTGAAGGACCTCCATTTACAGTATTTCAGCATGTTTCCTTAACATGATCGTCTTAGCATTTTTTATGGAGCTCCTAAATTCACTTTGACATTCTTCCTTGGAATCAAGACAGCACATATTAGCAGCATAAGACGACTTTTGTCTAATGAAGCTCCTCAACTTACTTCAGCATAGTTCCTTGGCACCAAAATGGCTGCTTAGAACGACTTTGCTTAAATGAAGCGCCTCAATTCGCTTCAAGACAGTTCATCAGCAACAAGATTAATTCAGCATGTTTCCTTAGCATCACCATATTACAAGATGATTTTACAGTTTTTGTTTTGTCTTATGAAGCTCCTCAACTTATTTGATCATAGTTCCTTTGCACCCAAATGGCAGGCTCACTCGAGTTACCACGGGATGGCGGCAAAGTACTACTTTTGCATAACAAAGCTCCTCAGCTCATTTCAACATAGTACTATGACATCATGATGCGACAAGGTTGTAGCACTACTTTTGTCTAAATAAAGCGCCTCAATTCATTTCACAATATTTCCTTGACAGCAAGATGGCGGCAAAGCACTACTTTGCCACAATGAAGCACCTCAACTCAATTCAACATCATTCCTTGCCAACATGATGGCGGCAAAGCACTACGTATGTCTAATTGAAGCTCCTCAGCTCAGCGCAACATAGATTGTGCACTGTAAAAAAAAATTGCCGTTTTTACCGTTAAATACTGGCACCTTAGTTGAAAAGTACCATTAAATTACGTAAATTTTCTTCTGTTACTGTAAACAATTGTATTGATGCTGTTGATTTTACACAATAGATTTTGTAATTGTAAAATCAACACTAGCAATACATTTTTTTTACCATAAATATATTGTAGTTTAACCGTACTTTTTTGGCAGCCGAAAATTTGTGTCGATGATAATGCGCTTTCCTAGAAAAAGTTATAGAATTTAAGGCATCAATTTTGTGTCACACAATTGAGCATTAAGTTGCTTCCTGTTCCAATTAATTTGCTCTCATCTTTAAAAGCAAACCATACTGTCGAATTAGATTTGCCGACACCTTTTAAAAACGATCGCTGTTAAGCCCTTCCACTTTTCCTAAGGTATCCGTGGCAGCAAAGCACTACTTTTGTCTAAAGGAGCGGATAGGCAGGGCTTCACTGTACACAACTTTCTGCGGGTGCAAATGTACAGAAACGGCGACGGTTGTGCTCACTAACTAGCTTACGGTCTTGACTGCTTTTGGCCACTTTGGAGGGGTCCCGCTGGCCTGTTTTCAAACCAGTCTCGACCGGTATTGAAGCCTCTCTGTGCATGGGAGACTTTAATTGGTAAATCTGGCCGAGCGGCTCCACGCCGCCGCGGCCCCGTTTATTTCTATTTCTTTGGAGGAGAGTACGGTAGACTAGCTATTATGTTATATCCGGCGGTGCTCGTCACCGGCCTATACTTCTTAAAGCAATGTATAAATATGTATTTTTCATATCATAAATCTATATATAAAAGCTATAAATCCGCGTGGATGCACGCAAGCTGTTATAATAATAGTATTACCGAATACGCTATTTATTCTATATCTATATATCTTTTTGTTTTTGTTTTTTTTGGGCTGGAGATGGTTTAAACAGGCCAGAGTTGATTCCGTCGAGTCCTTCTGGAGTGCAATACGATTTTTGAAGGGTTTACAGGGGTCACGCGTGACTTATTTAGCTCTACGTGTTTACAGCGCGGCAAGCAACTTTGAACTTTTCCCATAATAAATATGCTTGCCAGCGGAAATGACGCAAATGACTTTTCATGTTGTGGCTTTATATTCTTAGATGATGAAAAACAAGCATGTAAAGCACTACCATTACATGTGTGTGGGAAAAAAAAAAAAATATATATATATATATATACATATAAGCTTTCGTGTCGTGCCAAACTCAAATATTACCTCCATGTCGTACTGCAAGGTGTTTTTATTATTGTGTGTTCTATGCCTCTACATATGTTGCCAAATGGTTATTTCAATTTCAGCTGCTGTTTTGTGTGCGTGTGAATGCATGGGTCACTTTTAGCACTACTCGAGGGTATCATTAAAAAAAAAAAAAAAAAAAAAGTGCCCACTAGGAAAATATCCTCTCATTTACTCCCATTTAATCTGAATGTAAACCCCTTGAAAGAAAACCCTTGTAAATATTTTATTATATTCGTGCACTTTGCATTAGCTCCATTTTCAAACAGGGTATTTTTATTGGTGAGCCATACAAGTATTTCGCTGTTGATATTTGATGTGTTGACGCTCAAAAGAAAGTCTGTAATAAAAGTTTGGTGATTCATTTGACCACGTTTCGTTGTTCGGCTTTTTTGGTATGAATCTTGAATGACTGAATTCGTTTTTGGCATTGAATTTATTATTATTAATATTATTAATAATATTATTATTATTATTATTATTATTATTATTATTATTATTATTATATCACCCGACACAAAAACAAAATTACCCTCCCCCAATTTAAGGCGGATACTGTACTTACGATTTGCGTGTCACTAGAAGTCGTTCTGTGTTTCCACGTTTGGCCGCCAGAGGGCGGTATGGAAGCCTGATGTTCAGCGAGAGCCCTCAGCAATTTTGTTGTGTCCAACTTTCCTCAAAAGAACTTTCAGGTAAACAGCGGCTGCATTGTTCTCCCACTGGCAGGGATATGTGTTGATAAAAAAAAGAAAAAAAACCTTTCCAAATTATGCTTTTGGTGATTGGAAGGGAGCCACAGACAGTCCAGGAGTGGGTGGAGGGCAGGGGACACGTAATCTGTGATTAGAAGTTGCGTATGTGCCGGAACCGCGAAAATCTTTTATATGCGCATATTCGATGTGAAAATATTCAAGGTGATGCAAGCAAGATGTTTCATCCTGGTTGCGTCATGGAATCGTGTAGCGGTGGAACTCCAACTTGAAAGGAATAAACGATTTTACTTGAGGAGCTAAAAAAAAAAAAAAAAAACAGGCATTTCAGTGGACTGCTTTTTATGCGTTTTCGCCTGTCTTTCGTTTGCAATAATTTTTTTCCGTTTTTTTATGTTTGTTTGTGATTTTTAATTTCTCGTGGTTTTTGTGATTTTTTTTTAATTTATTTTCCTTCCCTTTTTTTGTCTTGCGATGATTTTTTTTTGGTTTTGTTTGTGATTTCTGATTTTGCCTTTCGCATTGTGGTTGCATTTTTTTTGTTTTTGTTTATTTTCTTCTTTCTCCTGATTTGCAGTTGTCTTTTATTAGTTTTTCAGTTTTTTGTTTGTGATTTTTGAAAATGTATTTTTTATGCTTAAATGTTTTGTTTTTGTGATTTGCCCCTCAGGGCCGCAATAGTTTGGACGCCCTAGTCAACAACAAACAAACAAAACCAACTTATCGAAACATCCATCAGAAGTTGTGAGGTTATTGTGCGATGGTCCCCAGCAGGTTTGTCCCGTCGGGACCCGTTTGCAATAAAAGCAGGTCAGTCCCCGAGGCGGTGTCGATACATAATTAAAAAGCGGATACGGGCGCGCTCCATATAACATATGTCCAAAGCGTTTTGTTAGCTAGCCGTCCGTCATTGCGCGGAAAGCCCAAAGGCCAAATGACGGCGCCCGATTGCGATTCCCAGACTGTCTGATGTCCGCGGCTGGGTTGGATTTTGCGTGAGGGTTAGGGTTGTCAATTCCACTGATTCGTCCTCCTCCTGGACTGTTAGCTTTAGCGCGGGATGTAGCGAGCTAGCGGCTAACTGTCGTGCGGGACGCAGGGAAAGTCTTTTTGTTTTATGTGAAATGTTTTTGTTTGTTTGTTTATATATATATATATATATATATATATATA
Source organism: Hippichthys cyanospilos (assembly GCF_059441005.1). Taxonomy (NCBI): domain Eukaryota; kingdom Metazoa; phylum Chordata; class Actinopteri; order Syngnathiformes; family Syngnathidae; genus Hippichthys; species Hippichthys cyanospilos. Next base: position 16,741,132 of record NC_142383.1, on the reverse strand, counting down.
TATATATATATATATATATATATATGTGTGTGTGTGTTTTGTTTATAACTCATTTTACTTTGTGTGCATTTTTTTATATTTGATTTGCTCTTTTTTTCAGTATTTTGTTTGAATTTTCGCGTTTGATCTTTTGTAATCTTGTGTTCATTTTTTGTGCAATTTTTTAAATTTGCTTTTTTTGTTTGTTTTTTTCTGACATGTAGTTGTGTTTTTGTTATGCATATTTGTGTTTTTTGTTTATAACACATTTTCATTTGTCTGCTTTTTTGTTTTGATGTCCCATTTGCTGTTTTTTGTTATTTGTTTTTGTTTGCCATTAAGTTCCTTGTTTTTGTTTAATTTTCCATTTCCCCTTTTACAATGTGGGCATGTTTTTTGTCTGTTCATTTGTGTATATGTTATTGATTTTTGGTATGATTTTGCATTTTGTCTTTTTCTATGTTTTTTGTTTGTTTTTGTTTACTTTTTATGTCTGCTTTTTTTTGTTCGCGCTTCCTGATTTTCCGTCGTCTTTTGTCTCTTTTTTTGGTTTGTTTTTTGTTTATTGATTCTAAATTTCTACATTTCATTCAAAGCATTCCAAATCCAACATGTTCATCTCATGGTCGGGCGGGGACGCTTGCAAACATTTATCACCTTGGCAACAAAACATTTTAAAAGGCGACAAAGACAGTTCGATGCCTGACTGGAAACCATTTTGGTTGTTTGTTTTAAAGCAGTCATGACTCGTATGCTATATTACAGCAGACGTTAATAATCTGGCAGTATTGCAAGGGGGAGGTTCTGGAATGCTGTGAAACCTCCAGTAGATTTTTTATTTTTTTTGAAGCGCAGTTCCCCATAATGTTGGACTGTTAAATGGCATGGTGGACTAGTGGTTAGCATGTCTGCCTCAAAGTTAAAAGGTCCTGCATTGGAGAGATTTGAGCTACCCTACATAGTCCTAGTGTGCTTACTAGAGGACATCCTGGCTTTTCCAGTGATGTCTCACATGTTTTGCTGTGATGCAATTCACTTTACTTTCTTGGTGAGACAAAAATGGACACAGCGGTGAGCACAAATGAGTCTCAGGGGCAGCTGTGGAAATATCAAAAAATAAAGACATAAAGCGGCTTGCAAATGAGTCACCACAATAGCATTTATGAATACATTGCTTCATGTTCCATTTCATTTGCTCTTAATTTGAAAAGAAAAGGGAACTCCTCTTCTCATGGCATTAAAAATGGACACAGGAGTGGACACAAATGAATGTACGTTTTGAGGATATACTATATTCTCTCTGCTCCGCGGGAACAATTATTATTAATATTGGAGATTAGTTGGGGATCTTCTCTGCCTCTTCTGGCAAAAGCGGAAACTGAAACTGTCATCAAATAAAGGCTCGCGGCAATTTAGCTTTTAAAAGACACCCTATAAAGTCGCTTAATGAACATGTATGTCGTGACAAAGAAATGTAATGTGTCTGGAAGTCCTGACCTCCTTTGTTGGGTTATTAGCACTATTGATTTTGAAAGTCCACCCCCACCCTAGTTGAGTTCAACTTCCTGCTGGAGGCAGTGGACGTCGGCGGCATATCAGCTTTGTCGGAAGGCCAACTAACATCAGAAAATCCCCCTGCAGATTAGCGACTCGGAACCTTTTGGGGGAGCTGCTTTTAATCTGAAGTCAGTCGGATTTCACTTGCGGTAAGTATGAATCGGACTCATTATAATCCCGTGGTTCAAATCCCGTGGGCGTCGTAATCCATGACAAACCAGGAAGTCGGAGCATATGTCAAAGCCTTCAAATGTTTGTAATCTTTTAGCTTCCGGCAAATCCAACTGAATGCTTTCTAATGCCACGAGAACAACAGTTCCCTTTTCTTTTCAAATTAAGAGCAAATGAAATTGAACAGGATGCAACCTATCGCTGAATAGAGATTGCTTTGTCAAATGTTGTATGCTTTTATTGTGAAAATATTTATGCAAATGCTCCCGGATTGCATCCTACTGATTTGCGTCCACTGTTGCGTCCATTTTGTCTTAGCAAGACATTAGTACCTATATATATATATATATATATATATATATATATATATATATATATATATATATATATATATATATATATATATATATATGCTAAGTACGATTGCTACTTAGCAATTAGTAAAAACAAAACGACCACCAAAATGTTCATGCCAATTGTATAAATTCATCCAACAAAAGTATGCTAGCTTAATGCTAACATAAAATGCGGAACTTGTTTCTCAAATTCAGCAAGGAATTTACGCTAATTGTAAACCTTTAAACGATTGCTACTTAGCAATGAGTAAAAAAACAAAACGACCACCAAAATGTTCATGCCAACCGTATAAATTCATCTAACAAAAGTATGCTAGCATAATGCTAACATAAAATGCGGAACTTGTTTCCCAAATTTAGCAAGGAATTTACGCTAATTGTAAACCTTTAAACGATTGCTACTTAGCAATTAGTAAAAAACAAAACGACCACCAAAATGTTCATGCCAACCGTATAAATTCATCCAACAAAAGTATGCTAGCTTAATGCTAACATAAAATGCGGAACTTGTTTCCCAAATTTAGCAAGGAATTTACGCTAATTGTAAACCTTTAAACGATTGCTACTTAGCAATGAGTAAAAAACAAAACAACCACCAAAATGTTCATGCCAACCGTATAAATTCATCTAACAAAAGTATGCTAGCTTAATGCTAACATAAAATGCGGAACTTGTTTCCCAAATTTAGCAAGGAATTTACGCTAATTGTAAACCTTTAAACGATTGCTACTTAGCAATTAGTAAAAAACAAAACGACCACCAAAATGTTCATGCCAACCGTATAAATTCATCCAACAAAAGTATGCTAGCTTAATGCTAACATAAAATGCGGAACTTGTTTCCCAAATTTAGCAAGGAATTTACGCTAATTGTAAACCTTTAAACGATTGCTACTTAGCAATGAGTAAAAAACAAAACGACCACCAAAATGTTCATGCCAACCGTATAAATTCATCCAACAAAAGTATGCTAGCTTAATGCTAACATAAAATGCGGAACTTGTTTCCCAAATTTAGCAAGGAATTTACGCTAATTGTAAACCTTTAAACGATTGCTACTTAGCAATGAGTAAAAAACAAAACAACCACCAAAATGTTCATGCAAACCGTATAAATTCATCTAACAAAAGTATGCTAGCATAATGCTAACATAAAATGCGGAACTTGTTTCCCAAATTTAGCAAGGAATTTACGCTAATTGTAAACCTATTAGTTCTAGCTATTTATCTAGCTAGCGAGCTAGCTAGCTATCTTATATGATCAATAGCCAATCAATGTAAACATGAAGTCATCGTTCAAGCAACAGGACGTATTTTACGGCTCAGGCGGAGCTTCCTTGAAAATGTCACGCAATTGTTGGCTAGCAAAATAATGAATACGAAGTGGATGCTTGAGCGGAGGCGCGCAGCGGGCCGTTTATTTATTGTTTAAGCGGGACATTTGATTACATTCTGCGCGCCTCCCGCCAATAATTCACGCTGATGGAGAGGCCTTGTTTAAGCTAACGCAGACGTGTTTACGCTCCGGTAGCCCCAATTGGGTGACATCACCCCAAATCCCCCCCCAGCAGCCGGGCAGCTGCGTACTTAAATGTTTTTTGTTTTCATATTGGGATTGTTCCGCGGAAAAACACAGCCACCCTTTTGAAAAAAAAAAAAAATAAGATCATCCGTCTGCTAAGTTGTTCTCGCATGTTGACGGCTATTAAGCTAAATGGCCGTTTGTCTTTTTTGGGTTTTGTTTTTCTTTGCGTCTCGCGGCGAGCTCTCGAGTTCCATGAACTCATGCGGTAAACATTTGCTTGTACGCCTTATGTCCAGTTAATTTATAATGGCATTATTAAAAAAAAACACGGTTGAGCTGGCGTTTGGCTCGTAGAGACGTTATTTTTACAATGACACATGAAACATTAAAAACTGGACAGCGCGTGGAAAAATGTCATGGTTTCTTGCTCTCACAATATTTATACATATTTTTTTAGGAACCAAATTGTGAGTAATTTACCCCAAATAATATGCAGTGGGATCTTGACATACAAAATCCACACAGCCATTTTTCAATTTTGTATTGTTGAAGATATCGTAAAGTATGAAAATGAGCTGAATTTTTTTTTAAATATATGAAAAACTTGAACTGTTTTGTGATTACTAGCGATGTTAACGTTTTAGGATTAATAGTGATGGTCTGTGATTGGTCGTTGACTTAGCCCTTAGCTGTGATGTCATCATCAGTGGACGTCAAATGGCAAAATGGCCGAAACGATCGAAATCGAAACGATTGTTTTAATTGATTTTCATATTTGCGCTGAAACTCCAGCGTTTCGTGGACGACTGCGAAACACATCTGCCTTCCCATAACCCCTCCCCCACGCCATTTTAGCATTAGCATTTGCCCCCACTCCCCTTTGGGATACTTTTTCCCCCCGCAAGTATTTTTATTTGACAAACGGCGGACCTCACACAACAATCACTTGACGCTTTTTCCACGTCGGCGTCCAAGCTGCTTTTTGCAGCTGCGTGGCCAAAAAGCGCTGAGTCGCCGCAGACGCGGGCCAGCCGGAGTAGCCTCCGTGCTAGCCGGACGTCTCCCATGACGACGTCAGCTGGATTGAATGAGGCGAGCGTCAGGGGGAGCCTTAGCTGTTATAAGTCATCCGTGACACTTGTCAGCTGGATGTTATTACTTTGAAAGGAAATCCAAGGGGATGCGTTCCAGACCCGCGCGCCATAAACGCAACGACGATGTAAAGAAATATCCTGGGTATGGTTTTGCGCCAGAACTAAAACAAAATCGAGCACAGAAAAAACACATTTTTAAACAAAATGGGACTGAACATTGTACATTTCAACACCAAAATGGTTCAATTCATCCCATGAAAGTATGCTAGCTTAATGCTAACATAAAATGCGGAATGTGTTTCCCAAATTTAGCAAGGAATTTACGCTAATTGTAAACCTTTAAACGATTGCTATTTCGCAATTAGTTAAAAACAAAACGTCCACCAAAATGTTCATGCCAACCGTATAATTTCATCTAACAAAAGTATGCTAGCTTAATGCTAACATAAAATGCGGAACTTGTTTCCCAAATTTAGCAAGGAATTTACGCTAAGTCTAAACCTTCAAACGACTGCTACTTAGCAGTTGGTAAAAAACATAAAAAAAACACCAAAATGTTCATGCAAACCGTATAAATTCATCTAACAAAAGTATGCTAGCTTAATGCTAACATAAAATGCGGAACTTGTTTCCCAAATTTAGCAAGGAATTTACGCTAAGTCTAAACCTTCAAACGACTGCTACTTAGCAGTTGGTAAAAAACATAAAAAAACACCAAAATGTTCATGCAAACCGTATAAATTCATCTAACAAAAGTATGCTAGCTTAATGCTAACATAAAATGCGGAACGCGTTTCCCAAATTTAGCAAGGAATTTACGTTAGTTGTAAACCTTTAAACGATTGCTACTTAGCAATTAGTAAAAAACAAAAGACCACCAAAATGTTCATGCAAACCGTATAAATTCATTTAACAAAAGTATGCTAGCTTATGCTAACATATAATACAAAACGCTGCCGTCTTGCTAGCAGAAATGTGCAAGGCTGTCATGCTAGTTGTAAACATTCAAACAACTGCTTTTTTATATATGAAAAAAAAAAAAATCAAAGGAATTTCCATATTTCGTCACATCACATTCAAACTCGAATTTCGCACGAATAAACGCGTCAAACTATTTGGGTCGGCGCCGATGATTTGTCGCTGGAAAATCCGTTTGACTACGACTACATCTTGACGTTCGGAGTTAGCGGCAACACAAGTCAACGATCCATCTCTTTGAAGAACGCTAGCTTTGCCAAAGTCTTAAACAAACACTTGGTATCATCATTCCTCAGATCTTTAAACATCAAATAGAGATCCATATTAGTTCATGTTTGCGCTTCTGCCTCTGCTAAGTGTTTGCGCGTCGCTGCCAACCATGTGACTAGCATGCGGAAAAAATCTCATGTTCACTGTATCGTTTTCCTTTGATATACGCCGTATCCTATTTCTGTATCGCGATACTATTGGAATCTTTGAATATATCCATTACTTCACAAAGGCTGCATGTTTATACAATTAGTATCATGATACTGCCAAGTATCATGATACTGCCAAGTATCATAAATATTTTTCCATCATTTATCATTTTTATGATGTTATTGCTAGTTTCATGATATTGTTGGATTTGGTTTGCTTTTAATTGATTGACTACCAAGGAGTCTTTGTATCGCGATATCATTGGTGATCTGGAGTTTGGTATCATTTTCTTCCAGTTGGCTGATTATTGCGTTATCACTGTATCGTGATCCCATTGGTATATTTTCATATGATCGTTTATCAAAGAAGTTTTTTTTTTCAATATCACAATAATGATCCACTCTTTATACTATGATGATATTAGTTTTGACATACTATTGGTATCACAATAGTATTTGTATTGTTCCAATGTAATGCTTATCATGATACTGCCCAGATCTGTTTTTTTTTTTAGGTGTCAAGTAGAATTGTGCTATAATTTACATTTAGATATCGATCGATATCATGTAAATACTGATACCGGTATCACTGATATCAATACTTTTAATTTCATAAAATATAGTATTTTAAATAATTTGGCCTCAATTTTTTCCCTTTTTTTTTTAAAAATTAAACATTCTTATTTAGTTCTTACTTACATAGTATTATTGAATGTCTAGAATTAACAAAGAAAATTACTGGCTGTATTGTGATACACATCGCTATCATCGGTAAAACATCAAAACCATTTCAAAGACGTTCCTCTCCATTCCCCGGTCCTAAGATCGAATGTATTATTTTCATCATCCGCAGAGTAAACGACGAATCCTCGGCTTTGATATTTGAAAGGAGTTCACAGTATGCGCGTTGGGGCTCCCCTCCAAGCCTGCAGCCCTTCTTGTAGCGGCTGCATAATTAAAGACAATGTGAGTAAATATTTCAACCCAGTCCAGATGGAAAAAGCGGTCCGGTCAAAGTGGAAGTTCTGATCCAAATGTTTTTACTTACCTCCATAGTTAATCGAACAATACTGACAGGCATATATTCTTTATCCTCTGCCAATATTACATATACTTAGCTAATATTAAAACACAATGGCGAGGATAGGATAGCCGAAAAAAAAAGAAAAAAGACTATTTGTCCACGGTACTTTCCAGAACTATTTATATAAGCTCCGGTGGTTTGGAGAGCTGGTTGACACACTTGGTGAGGGGCAGCGACTTGCCAAGGCCTGACCTCATCTCTTGTCAGCGCCTCGCGTGTAGCTCAGCGCTTCAGGAAGTTTTAACGGCGGCACAGCCGTGACCTATGACCTGTCGGCAGTCTGCTAAGCATCCGTGTCATAGCTGTGTTTGATCATTTGAAATAGTCCGTTTTAATTGATTTTTTTTTTGGTGTGTTTTATTAAGCTACATCATCAAACACGATGTCCTCAAATCAAGTTCAGGTACTAATTATGCTAATTAAGACGCTTAAAAAATGTTTAATTTTGCTAGCATTGTTGCCAGCGGTTCTAACAGCGGCTAGCAGGTCCAAACAGCACTAGATGCTAGCAGCATTAGCGGCTAGCAGCATTCAACGCTTCCATTTACGATGCAGGATTACTCTAATGGACGTAAATGACTCATTGCCATTGCTACTGATCACTTTTTTTTAACAAACTAAATGACGCAAATGTGTCATTTTAGCTAGCAGAAATAGTTAGCAGCGTTAGTGGCTAGCATAATTCAATTGCTCTATTTAGGTTGGCGAGAACTGTTGGCTTACTTTAATACACGTAAATGATTCAGCTGCCATTGCTACTGATCACTTTTTTAACAAGCTTGACTTACTCAAATGTGTTAAATTAGTAAATTATTATTACTAAAAATAATAGTAGTTTAAAAATAGAACTGTCATTCAACGTCCGTTCTTTTTATTTTTCGTGATTTTATCAGTTTGTCTTCATTTCTTGTACTTTTCATTTCATTTTCGGTTTTAATTAGCTTATGGTGGAGTGCAGCTCAGGTTTTCCATTTTAGCTAGCACGAATCACTTCTTTGTTTTGGAATTTACTTCATTTAATAAAACAAAAGGGAAGATGTATGTCTAAATTAATTAATTATTAATTAATTATTATACTGTGTCTTTATTTCCGGTACTATTTTGTTGAATCAGTATGATTAACTAATGCTAGCGTGCTAACTCTTTTTTTCCCTCGTTAGCATTAGCATTTAGCCTCTGTCAAGTGTCTGGCCTGGCCTCTGCGTTTTGAAATAGCGTGTGACCCGTTTGCCTAGTTTGGCTGGCGTCACCAGATCCCGCCGAGAACATTTGACATGATGAACGCTGACATAGTGTCGACGTGTTTGGATTGCCTCAGCTCGCGATTCAGATGCATCCCGCTTTTTTTTTTTTTAACTGTGAAAGCTAATAAAATCCAGACGTTTTTGTTTGTTCTATTTTTTTTTTTTTGGTCCTCTTGCAATGAAAAGTGACAAATCCACTTAATGTGGCCTTTCTGGCTAATTTGATGGAATGGGGATTTACTTAGTGGGGTGTCTTTTGTGTAAATGCAAACCCAACTCATTAGAAACATTGAAGCTAATTGTAGCCGCTAATCGCATTAAGATGAACAACGGAGTGGCAGCTGGCGGTCTGGAGTGGCGGCAGGCTCGTCTATACCCGGTGGTTTTGGGGTGTCAACACAAAAATTTCGACTGTGAAACATTTAAAGGAATAATGCAAAATTTGGGGGAAATGTATGCCAAAACATTGGGTTTTCAATATGTCCAAAATTGATCATATTTCCAATTTTGAATGGCAGTAAATGAGCCGGACATGGGCTAAATTTGACCCCTATCGTACCTCTCGACTTTTCAAAAAAAAAAAGACTTAAAACACGCCATCAATGTCTGATTTATTAACCTTTAGACTCTTTCAAACTTCATGTGTTTTGATCCACAAAAAATAATCAACCTAAAGTGTCTTCTTTTGGATCATAGAAGAAATATTTTGTCAAAAAAAAGAAGAAAAAAAACTAACTTAATTTTTTTTTCCACAAAGAATAATCAATATCAGACCCGTTGTCAATAAATATATATTTATAAATAAATATTTGTCCACAGAAAAATATCAAGCGTAAAGCGTCCTGTTTTGGAGTTATAGTAGAGACCTGTTCACAAAAATAAATCATTAATTTAATTCATAAAACATATTTGTCCACAAAAAATAATCAACATAAAGTGTCTGACCTATTGTCAAAAAGAAATAATTATGAATAAATATTTGTACTCAGAAAAATATTCAACTTTTGGGATCGTTGTCGAGATGAGCTCACAAAAATAAATCATTAACTCGACAGGTAACGAGCGGTAGCACATGACAAATTGGGTCGAACCATTCTAGTATTGGGAAAAATCTGAGTTTTAACAATGATAAAATTGAATCACCTAAATAAAATAACATTTATTTTATGTGTTTATGTGTTCCTGAAATAATTAATTTTTTCTCCGATTATTTTTAAAGGATTTTCGCATGTATGTTTTCTTCAAAATCTCGAGTCGTTCCTTCAAGTACCCCCATTCGAGAACCATTTCTTCAGAAATTAAAACTAGAAAGAGAAAAAAAAAGTACCTGGAACTGATTGCATGGATTCTTACACACACACACACAAAAAACGTATAATTCCGTCTTTGGGACTGAATGAGTTAAGGAATAGAGAATGAACGAAAGATTCGGGACACATCCCAGCCTGAGCGGTAGATGGGGAAGGGGGTGGGGTGGGGTGGGGGGGGGGTGCTTGGAGTGTGGAGGCAGCGGCTCCCTGACCTCACTTTTGAAAAGGCATTCACTCCCACTCGCTCTCTCTCTCTCTCTCTCTCTCTCTCTCTCTCTCTCTCGCCCTTTCTATTTGTGCATCCCGCTCGCAGTCGCAGAGCAGCCGAGCGGCAAGAGCGAGGAGCCAAAACGCCACCTTGGCTGCGGAGCATCATGCTGTCGTCTTCATCTTCTTCTTCTCCCGCGCACGTGTGAGGGAGTCCTAACGGCGAGAAGCTTGTACGGTAGGACGGCAGATATTAGCTTCTGCGGGAGCTTCTTCCCTTTCTACGCGTTGACGTTTTACGCGGACCAAACGCGTGCGCGCGTTTGACACGAGCGCCGCAGCAGTCGCTCGTCTCAAAGTCTACCGAAGCGGCCCGAAACCGTTGCGTATCGTCTCGTAACTTTATTCATGAGAAACGCCGGATCGTTTTGTGGGAAAAAAATTCGTCTCAAAATAAGTAGTAAAATTTTGGATTGTATTGTTTTGGACTGATGAGAGTTGAAGAGTTCAAAAGCAAATGACAACTTTTATATTTAGTAGTTTCTTGATTACGTTTCTAGAATTAAGTTCCTGTAGATCCGTTTTTTTTTTTTTCAAATAGTGGGAGTTTGGGGGGTAATGGGTAAAAGGCTTTGTTTTGGTAACGTGAAGTGTAATTTTAATAAAATAAGCATCCTTTTTTTGCAGGTGCTTTGATGCAATTAGGTTGGTTTTTTTTTCAGTTTCAGACTGGCCTGTAATTTGTAGAAATGCTGTAAAAAATAGATTAAAGTTGATTCAAATGCTTTTTTCTTTTGTTTATGTTAAAAATTACACAGTCTTAGGTATACTTTTACAACTTTGATGCACTTGTTTTTTGTTTTGGATTTTTCAGTTTTTGACTCATCTGTAACCTATTTCAACGCTAAGGGGAAAAAAATTAGTTAACAGTTGAGGAAAGGTGATGTAGATATATTTTTTCTTTTGTTAATTTTTAAAAGGATACAGTTTTAGGTATACTAATGTAATTTTTATAGACAATAATCTTATTTATAGTCGTCACGGCATGTGGGGGGGCACTTGTTTTGTTTTTTTCAGTTTTAGGGTAACTCGTAACCTGTATATAAGCTCAAAAAAAGTACAACAGTTGTTGAAAGTTTATTTAGATCGTTTTTTTTCTTTTGTTCATGTTAAAAATTATACAGTGGTTGATGGACTTGGTATTTATTTATTTATTTATTTATTTATTTATTTATTTCCGTTTTAAAATAACCCGTAACCTGTATAATATTTTTTTTCTTTTTTTTTATGTTAAAAATGCTTCAGTTTTAGGAATACCTATGCAATTTTTGTGGTTTAATTTGAAAGATTGACTTCCATTCTTCAGTTACACTTGCATGTAGGTAACAGCTGTGTTGTAAGTGTGGAAACACTGCCATCCACTGGTCACAGTTGTCACTACAGTGCTCAATTGGCTCATTAGTTAAAAATTGGTCAAGGGTGTCAGCTGCCCTCCTTTAAAAAAAAAAAAAAAACGTATTTGACGAGAGTTTTAGTATTTATTATTATTACTATTTTAAAAGACGAGAATTCTCGTCCGTGGCACTGAAAAAGTTAAATTCTCACTTGGTGGGCAAACACCTGACTATGTCAAAACACGAACGTGAAATGAGCACATGAGTCATTCCTCTTGATATTTCTTTCAACTGAATTCTGGCAAGCTACACCACAAGGTTTATTGGAGGCGTATTTTTCCAAATTGTCCAACCATCGTAAAAGGCAAAACAGACCCCTTGCCAAGGCCGCCCAATCACCAAAAAGTACCTTCTCATAAGTGTTCTGGAATACAATGTTCCTCTGAGAGTTTCTTCAACAATTAAACAGTATTGTTACGGTCTTGAACCTGCGCATGAACAGAACTGATTACCGTTTGACGACATTTAGCAGGAAACGGAGAAATCCATTAATGAGGTGTTGCTTTGCCTCCCTGAATGGCATCCAGACGACTTCCAGATGTTATTTGGCAGACAGGAAATCAAGAGCTCCATCATTTCCAAAAGTCACTTTCAAAAAGCGGTAGATTCGATGCGAACGGCGGAGCGGCCGGGCGAGTCGCACCTCTCGCAGCTCGGCTCCAACATTCCCGGCTTCCCGTTTGCAGGCTGGAAAGTTCTGGTCCGTCTGCCAGCGTGTGGGAAGCGACAGCGGTCTCTGGATTCTAGCTTACTCGCGGCCCATGTCTGCTTTTCATGCTTTGTTAGCCTCGTCGACTTGTAACTTTAGCTTGCGCAGGTCCCGTCCAAATTTTTCGCACCGGCCGTTCCGCGACTGCACTTTGACCCCAGTGTTGCGCCCTGTCAATACTTTGCGCACAAGTGACTCCTCCAAATTTTTTACATTGCGTTTATGTCAAGACAAAAAGACGCTATGCTAACTCTTTATCAACAAGCCTGGACAGGCACAGGAAAAATCAGAAACAAATGATAAAAACAGGTGTCAGCCCTGTCTTGTTTTATCTTCCAGATCAAGTGGTAAAGCAATAGCTAGCTTCAGCTAGCGATTTAAGCTAGCTAGCTAAACTAGCACAACACTACACTTACAATCACGTACACATGATACTGATGTTAGCTTATTTCATGCAGCTAGTTTAAGTGTATTAAGTGTAATCCTTTGATCTTTATAACAAAGACATTTCATATCAAAGAGAAAGTATTGAAAAAAGACACTAGGGAGCTGAAATTTCACCCAGCGGGCGACAACATCAAATTTCTCCATGGTCAAAATACTGGCCAAGGGTTAATCATGGGGATAATCGGTAAAATGATTCAATCCAAGAATATCTGATAGCTGCAGCCCTAACTATATCTATCATTCACTTGCTTTGAAGTTCTCGGTGGTTTCATCCCACCAGATGTGTGTATCCGTGGTGAAAGGTGAACTGGCGTTTAGAGAACGAGGTCAAGTCAGGGATGGGGTGAAAGGCCAAAACAATGAAATCCTGAGAGGCCCGATGAGAGGCCCCGGCCCCTGCGCCTCGACTCCGAACGGTTCTAGGAAAGTACTAGTTGTGTTTCTGAGGTGACAAGGGGTGAACCGTCAGGCGTTTTTTGTTGTTGGTGGTTTTAGCGAAGGTATATAAGGTACAGATGGATAATTAGTCCATTAGTCCATCGGTCCCAGATGTCTTGTTTTTTAGGCCCTATTCAGAAGCAATAATGTAGGATGGTTGGACGGATCTACAGACAGAAAAAGGTCCTTTTCGCTACCCGTAAATACAGGTTAACTGTGATAGAGCGTTTTTTTTCTTCAATCGTTCTCCTTCCAGATCACCTACACTGCCCAGCCTCAAGGTGATGCGTCATGGCCACAAGAGTTCTTGTGATCTTCCTCTTTGTGAGCAGCTTGCTCGGCTTCTCAGCCGGAGGCCTGGTGAAAAAAATACTCCGGCACCGTCGCCAGATACCTCAGGAGCACAACATCACCTCGGCAAGCGCGGATCACCAACCCGTTGTCTTTAACCACGTCTACAACATCAACGTCCCCGCCGGCCACCTTTGCTCCGTCGATCTGGACGCCGCAGAGAGCACGGCGCCTCCGGAAACCACCCTCACCTCCGGGAGCAAAGTTTCGGCGGATGGGGAGAGTCAGATCGTCTTTACCCACCGCATCAATATCCCTCGCGGGGCATGCGGCTGCGACGCCGACCTCCCTCGGATCCGAGACCTGATGAGCCGCATCGAAATGCTGGAGGGTGAAGTGTCGGCGTTGAGGAGCCGGTGCAGGGGTGGCGAGGCCGTCTGTTGCGGTGCACAGCCAGCAGGAAATGTGAGGACCGGGTCGCTCTGTGGCGAGCACGGAAACTTCAGCGTTGAGACGTGCGGGTGCACATGTGAGCCGGGCTGGAAGGGAAGCAACTGCACTGAGCTTGATTGTCCTGAGGGTTTCTTCGGTGATGACTGCTCTCAGAGCATCTGCCCTGAAAACTGCAAAGGTCGCGGGCGCTGTAAGGACGGCATGTGTGTCTGCGAGGAGCCCTGGACCGGTTCGGATTGCGCCGAATCGGTCTGCCCCAAAGACTGCTTCGGTCGCGGGCTCTGCGTGAACGGAACCTGCCACTGTGAGGCGGGATTTTCCGGGGAGGACTGCGGACGGCTCACCTGCCCTGCCGACTGCCACGGTAACGGCATGTGCGTCGACGGCCGCTGCGCCTGCACGGCGGGTTACGCCGGCGACGACTGCTCCCGCCTGGCCTGCCCTAACGACTGCAACGACAGAGGCGCCTGCTTCAACGGGATGTGCGTCTGTGACAGCGGATATCAAGGCGATGACTGCAGTCAGTTGGCGTGTCCCGAGAACTGTCACGGGCGAGGCCAGTGCGTCAACGGGCGCTGCGTGTGCGACGTCGGCTTCCAAGGAGTTGACTGCGGCGAGATTTCCTGTCCCAACGACTGCCTCCAGAGGGGGCGCTGCATCAACGGGCAGTGCGTGTGCCTGGAAGGCTTTGCGGGCGAGGACTGCAGCATCAGGACCTGCCCGTCCAACTGCTACGGCCGCGGGGACTGCGTGGAGGGCCGCTGCAAGTGCCACGCCGGCTTCACCGGGGACGACTGCGCCCTGCTCAGCTGCCCCAACGACTGCGGGAATCGCGGGCGCTGCCTGGACGGGCAGTGCGTGTGCGACGAAGGCTTCGCGGGGGAGGACTGCGGTCGCAAGGCGTGCCCCAACGACTGCCTGGCTCGGGGCCTCTGCGACAACGGCGTATGCGTCTGCCAGGAGGGCTACTCGGGCCACGACTGCTCCCGGCTCACCTGTCCGGATAATTGCAACAGCAGGGGGCGCTGCGTCAAGGGGACGTGCGAGTGTGAGAGCGGCTACGAAGGAGAGAGCTGCGCAGAGCGGAGCTGCCTCAACAGGTGCCACGACAGAGGACTCTGTGTCGAGGGTCGGTGCGTCTGCGACGAGGGCTACATCAGAGACGACTGCTCCGAAGGTAAGATGATCCGGAGAGGTTTTCCATCATTGAAGAGTTTCTCAAATTTTTGGGGTTCAGTGGTCCCTTATCCCAGAGGCATTTTTCCAAAGACCCCCTCATAAAATTGTGGCGTAATGGAGACCTCTACTGAAAAGTTTCATAATCACTTCTACTGTAAATGCCAAAAAATGGCGGCGAAGCACTACTCTTCTAACAGACCTGTGATGCTGAGGTCTATCTTTTGTTGGCACCAAAATGTCAAATGAATGTTATGTTTGACAGATTGGAGGGGGAGGGATCTACAGAGGATTAGGCGCAGCAAAGACGAAGAATGTTGTCAGTATTCTCAGAATTCTGAATTTATTCTCAAAATGTTTACTTTAAAATGAGTGAGTCAGAATTTTCACTTTATTCCGGCTTTGAAGCCAGAATTCTAACTTTAGTTTCTGAGAATAATCTGAATTCCCCCATAGAAGTGTGCATTCTTCCCTAAGAATTCTGAGATTGTAACGAGGATTTTGACGAATCAATTTCGTCGAAACTCTCAAGAATTCTGGTCAAAATAATGAAAATAAAAGTGGAAAATCCGACTAGTGAGAATTAAGATCAGAATTCTACGAAGACTGTCAGTTTAAGGCCAACCTTTTTTTTTCTTACTGTCCCTAATCCTCTTCCTTAAGGCTCATGGAATAAAGTTGCAGTTTTCAAGAAAAAAAATCCACACCACTACCACAGTGCTTCTTCTTGGCCCAGAGCTACGCTCAAAAGAAATAATTTGTTTCGCAGGTTCCCACATGTTGATACTGTTTAAATTGACACTACATAATTTATTGCAAATTATTTCGCTGACCTACAAGTCAGGGCTCCTGGAGCCCAGTTTACGAACCACTGCTTTAAATTGTCATACCTAATATATGCTTGGAAGCCTTTTTAAAGTCACTCCCCACTGATCCCCCCCCTAAATATATTCATGTGAGCCCACTTTTTTTCTATCTTTGGCGTCTCTTTCACTACTTCCAGATGTTCCTCTGGAGCTCGCATTAGCCTGTGCGCACTGGACCATGTGAAACTTCTAACTTTTTGAAATGTATTTTTCCCAGTGTCTCCTCCAAAGGATCTGACTGTGAGTGAGGTCACCACAGAGACGGTGGACTTATCTTGGATCAACGACATGCTGGTGACCGAATACCTCGTCACCTACGTGCCCGCCCAACCCGGCGGGATCCTTTTGGACTTTACCGTACTCGGAGACCAAACCACGGCCACGGTGAAAGAGCTGGAGCCCGGTTTAGAGTACCGCATCAATGTCTACGCGGTTCTGAGCGACAAGAGGAGTGTGCCAGTTAGCGCCAGGGTGGCCACAGGTACCAAAAGGCGCCCGTTTACGTTCCACCCGATTGACTCCCGAGTTTTCTGATGGTTTTTGTTTGTATCCCCGCAGCTCTTCCGCGGCCAGAAGGTCTCCGGTTCAAGTCTGTGAGGGAAACCTCCGTCGAGGTTGCGTGGGAGCAGCTGAACTTTCCCTTCGACGGCTGGGAGATCTACTTCCGTAACATGGTGGGTCCCATTTGAAAGCGTTCCCAGGATTTTATGAGCCAGAGGTGCTAAGCCAGACCATTTTCTTGGAAATCTTCACTCAGCAAAACATGGATTTAATTTAGTCCCCCGCATTTATTTTGACATATGGAAAATGGGTTTGGATGTTTGAAAAAAAAAGCGGTTTGTCGATTTTAAGCCAGGGACTACTGTACTTTGATGGCTGTTGCGTCAGAGGAGTGCTGTAGTCAAGACCGAGCCAGGACTAAGACTTGAAAGCGCTCAGACTTAATAAGGACAACGATTTTGAAGGTTTGTAATCCTGTAGAGACTTCAAGGGGTCAAGATCAAGCCAAGTTCAACACTTTAAAATGCCAAATAAAAGTTAAGACTTAAGGCAGTATCGATGGACTCAAGACAAAGATTTTGAGAAATCCAAGTAACCTCGATCAAATCAAGACCAAGACTTTGAAGGGTTGAGATCGAATAATGGCAAGGATTTTGAAGGTTTGAGTGCTTGAGAACATTTCAGACCCTAACCCTAACTTTAAGGGGTTCAAATCAATCCTAAAATCAAATCTCAAGGTGGACTCAAGACAAACATTTTGAGTGTTTGAGACCAAGTCAAAACCCAAGGAACTCATATCAAGATCAAGACTTTGAAGGGTTGGGCTGGAAACAAAAACAATATTTTGAGGACTTGAAACCTAGTCAAGATCAAACTCTTGAGAGTTCGAGGGGAAGTCAGCACCAAGATTTTGAGACCAAGACTGATTTGGTCTTGACATTACCTCAATACCCAAATTTTTAAGTATAAAGTGTAAGCGTAAGACTTGGGCAGGTCAAATACTGTAAATTAAAAACCAAGACTGTTAGGAGTTGTGACTAAAAAGGACTCGGGAAAAACAAGTCCAAGATTTTGTGATTTGGACCCCAAATCAAGATTAGAAGTATTTAGACTAAGAATTGAAGAGTTTAACATTTGAAGACTAATACTGAGAGGGCTTGAGACCAAAACTCATACATCACCAAGTAAACATTCTGTTTTTTTTTGTCCTCTAACTCTCTGCTCTTTTTTTTCATTTTGAAGAAAGAAGAAAACGGAAAAGTGGTGAGCACAGTCCCCTCATCTCAAAACCGTTTCGTCCAATCAGGCCTGGGGCCTGGTCAGGAGTATGAGGTGTCCATCAGTGTTATAAAGAACAACACCAGGGGACCGCCGGCGATCCAACGAGTCACAACCAGTGAGTTTGGACTACATGGATTGTTATTGTCAAAAACAAATGCTTCTGTAGTTGTGTGGATCTCGGTCTCTCTTCTCTCCTTGTTCTTTAGATAGACAACAAAGAAGCTATCGCAATGAAAAAGTCTGGTTTGCAAAGTAACAAATGGTCACTGATGGCATCTCTGTACCCTCTGCAGACATCGATGCCCCGCAGCAGCTCCAAGTCTCAGATGTTAGTGACTCCTCTGCGCTGATCAGCTGGTCTGAGCCGGTGGCAAAAACAGACCGGGTGACCCTATTTTACAAGCCCAGCCAAGCCTCCTCCGAAGGCGCCAAAGTGGAGATCTTCCCGCCGGACCGGCAGCACAGTCTAGAGGGTCTGAAGCCTGACACGGAGTATACCGTGTCACTTGTGTCTCGCAGCCAAGATGTCAGCAGCGAGCCGTCCGTCACCACCTTTATCACAGGTCGGTTTAATACGGTTCTGTGTCCGGGAGCTCGGGAAAAAGAAATTGATTGAAGAGTTGGGGCAGGACATACGTCATTTTTTTCCCACTTCAAAGTGACTAAAATGACGCTTTTTGTATCGTATGAAGCACTGGACGCCCCTAAGGAGCTCCTGACCATGCTGCAGACAGAAAACAGCATCACGCTGATGTGGCGTAACAGTATGGCCGACGTGGAAAGCTACCGCGTGAAATATAGCCCACTATCTGGTGCAACCCACGGTGAGGAATTGTTTCCAAGAGGACCAGGTCAAAGCACCACGGCCACACTCAGGGGTAAGGCTACCCTACGCTACGTACTTGAACTCAAAGAGGAGAAACTCGTCCCTGGGTATCAGATTTGTTCTTATCGTGGGCCACATTTTTGTTACGGTTGGTTTTCGGGGTTCGGGTTAGAATTCCAGGTCAGTTCTGTCTTGTTGTACTGAAGTTTGACACTTCAGAAGTAATGGATGTGGTGGTTTTCTAGGGCTGAAGCCAGGCACTGAGTACGGGATCGGAGTGACCAGCGTGAAGAACGAGCGGGAAAGCCTCCCGGCTACCATAAATGCGGCGACGGGTGAGGAAGACACCTTAGAAACTTGAAGAGGAGTTAAAAATTGTTTTCATGATTTATGGTTTCCTGCCAGACCTGGACCCTCCTCGAGGTCTGGAGCAAGTCGAGTCCACGGAGACATCCGTTAGCATCCGGTGGGAGAAGCCACATGCTAAGGTGTCACGATACCGGCTGGTGTATGTCTCCAGAGATGGACAAGTCGAGGAGGCGGAGATCCCAGCCTCTGAGACGACGTTTGTCTTACGCGAGCTCACGCCGGCGACAAGCTATACAGTCACCTTGACAGCCGAACGGGGGCACAGGATGAGTTCGCCGGTCACTCTGGCTGCATCCACAGGTGGGTGGAACTACCAGGGGAGGGGAAGGTGAATGGTGGTGATGGAAAAATATGTCATTTCATTTAAAAACAAGTATTACCAGTTATCACTATTTGCTCATAGGGTGGTAACAAACATCGACAAAGGATTTTCCCTGACCAGTTGGGGGGATAAATATACTTCCTGAAGGCAAATTCCAAGTCACAAAGTTTGCAAATCATCCCTCGCTTTAGGAAGGACTAAAAAAAAGTCAGAATGGTTTGGTCTGACCATGGAAAATCTTCTCCTTTAAGGAAAGACCCATGGACTCAGCTTGTGCTCTTTTCTATAGTCTCTCTTATTGATAACTTTTACAGGGGGCACCACCTGAACCCGTTCATCCACACAGGTATTTTTGGAGTCCTTTGAACTGCGGGAAAGTATTTCTAACCATCTAACATCCTTGTTATGATAATCCACAAAAGTTGAATCAATTTCCGTGGTTTCTTCTTAGTCAGCCTATACGGTGAGCCGCTTTTAGCATCGGTTCTGTCTGACCCAGCAGAGGCAGCGAGGCCCTCCGTGGCCAACCTCACCTTCTCTGACGTATCGTGGGACGGCTTCACGGCCTCCTGGGTCCCGTTGGGTGCCAACTTTGACAGCTTTGTGGTGGAGGTAACAAACTTGGACAATTTGGCGCAGAGCCAGAACCTGAGCGTGTCGGGTGGAGCGCTCAGTCTGGGGCTTTGGGGACTTGATGCCAACACCAGCTACATGGTGGGCCTCTACCCCCTCCACCGTGGCGCCTTCTTGGAGCCCGTGTACGCCGAAGCCACAACAGGTACCGGCGTCCGTCCCGGCGCCCGGTCTCGCGAGCTTTTGTTCCCGTAACCGCTTCGCAACAAAACGCGTGAATTAACGTTAGTCAATGATGTCTTAAGCATTCAGGATGCTTAGAATGAACATCAGTGCACGGCTAGCATACCGTACCAGCATGCACCCTCATTGACATGGACGCTCTTGATTTTGAACTTATTTTTTTGTTCAGGTATTGAAATTTTATCATTTATGATTTGTTTGCTCCTTGCTTTGTAGCGCCAACATGCACACATTACCACATAGTGGCAGCTTTATTAACAAGAAACCCACATAGAGCGGATCTAAAAAGTCTACAAAAATCCTTGTTTAAAGGCCATAGTTTTGACTTGTCTGTTCAGTATTATAATTATTTTCCAAAAGTAATTTTTTGAAAGCTTCAAATTTCCTGAACTTTGTTTAAGAACATAATTAAGTATGACGCTGCTCACCACCATACTTCACAGTAGAAATTTGGTATAGAGAATTATTGTGTTTGTGCCAGTCATTCAGTGCCAATGACAACTATAGACGTCAAAGATCCATTTTTACTGGGCTGGCAGTGAAATAAATTTTTGACGTCAGTAGCCATCGATGGATAAATGTTAACGGTGGTAAAAGTTTTGAAAGGCCTTCTCGTGATTTTACATCAGAAAAACATGGCGTTTAAACAAGAACGTTTTGAAATTGATATCCCAATGTGCATGTCTCACAAAAGTAAGAGATGTAGAATATCAACATCTCTAAAATGTCAGCCCAAAGCTGAATATTCCCAACATTTTGTGAGCCCTAAGTAATCACTGAGCCGCTTGAATAGCGTTGACTGATGTTCGTTCACACTTCTTTTCTTACTTGTTTATTTTTCTTCTTCATTCTGCCGTGCCCGTCCTTCCGCCGCAGCCATCGCATCATGCCACCTGACTAAAGCATTTCTTCACCAAGCATTCGAACAAATCGAGAGCATGATCGATTTGTTGTATTTTTACTAAGCCGCGCCCCTCATGGAACATAGACCAAATGGACGAAATTTGTCATTTTACGCATTTTTTTATGAGTATAAGTAAATAGAATGATTTAGCCCACACAATGTGATTGTTTTGAAACTCTGAAAGAAGAGATCTGCAACTGTAAACAATTTGGAAATCGCGATATTAATTTTCGACAATGCACCTTGAGATTTTGACTGCATCGGACCCAGTCACAAGAAGGAGTCATGCCATAATTGGTACCGACGTTTCTCAAAGAATTTTTTTCGCGATGTTCTCTCAAATTTGAAATAACCTTACAAATGATGGGCAGAAATTAAAAAAAAATCTTGGTTACATGACTTTCTGCCTTCACCAAAATATTTTGAGCGACAAATTTCTTGCAATTCCATCACTTGAAACTTCATTCTGCGATTGTGATGTTCTCCCATGTGTTCCTTAGTGAAAACCGTTTAAGAACACGAAAACCTTTGCTTTTGAAATCTTAAATCGAAGAAATCAAGAAAAAGAACAAAGCCAAAACTTCTAACGATGGTTTCTCCCTTCAGCGCCTCAGCCGTCGCTGGGCCAACTTTTCGTGTCCAACGTGACGTCCGAGAGCTTCTCGGTAGTCTGGAATCACACCGAGGGCCACTTGGACGGTTTTGTCCTGGAGATTATTGATTCCAATTGGCTGATGGAGCCGAGGGAGTATAACCTTTCCCACTCGGTGACGGCGCACCAAGTGTCGGGGCTGCAACCCGGCTCGGACTATGTAGCCTACCTCTACGGGACGTACAAGGGAGCCCGAACGAGCGCTATCAGTGTCGTTGCGACCACAGGTATTTCGAGCGGACTTTTTAAAAACAATTGGCAGTAAGATTCTTGACAAATTCTTGCTGTCGTCCCTGCGAAGGATTTCATACGCTTCGGAACAACTGCCTTCGTGATTTCCGATTTAGTCCAAGACTGCGTTGACTGGTGCTTGATTTTTGACTTGGACATGAGAAATTCTCCGTAGTCCCGCCCAATATCGGATCTATATTCAGCTGGGACACTCAATTGTAGACCAAGGAATTAGCCAAAGAGTGCCGTCAAAATTCAAGGGTTAGGGGTTAGGGTTAGGGTTAGGGAATATCTCATCTATGTTCAGAAACAGGCCACTAAAATCTAGTAGGTTGTTTGGTGAGTGGGTGAAAGGTTTGCCTTGTAGTTCTTAAGTTTAAGGTTCTTGTCCTGGTACTCTGCTTCTGTCCTTGCTCCCACATTCCAAAAGCACGGACGTTAGATGAGTGAAGACTCCAAATTCCCATGAGTTGTAAATTTCAGTGGTCGCTGATCTATAGGTAACTTGAGATTGGCTAGCTTTTCTCGGGGGTACCGTCTCCGATCCAAAGTCAGCTGGGATAGGTTCCTTTTGATCCGTAACCCTAGTGAGGATTTGCAGTGTAGAAAACGATAGAAATCCACACATTCCAAACTTTCAGAAATGGAGGAGGCTAA
The DNA here is from genome assembly GCF_059441005.1 of Hippichthys cyanospilos. Classification (NCBI taxonomy): domain Eukaryota; kingdom Metazoa; phylum Chordata; class Actinopteri; order Syngnathiformes; family Syngnathidae; genus Hippichthys; species Hippichthys cyanospilos. The sequence goes on along the minus strand of NC_142383.1, from coordinate 16,718,817 downwards.
CAATCAGCCGCAAAATCGATAAATGGGACGTCACAGCTGCGGAAATACTCAAAAGACATGAAGGCTCACGATTAAAACCCAAGAGGACAGATTGAAAAATCTATTCATAGAAATTGAACCTTATCTACCTTAATGTAACGACAGTTATGCTTTGTAAAATTGTTCTAGCTGTCCCAAGAAAAACACCAGTTTTTGCTCCCTGACCATTAAACGCTGCGAGAAAGTATTCGCATCGGCGCAATTCTTCGGTGGCTTTGCAGGGACGACACCAGCGTCGATATACTTTGTGCCTCCAAAGCGATTTGTACGTTGTTTTAGTTTGACAAACATCTACTGTATATCTCTTTCTCCCCTCTTGTAGCTGAAGAGCCAGATTTGTCCCGGCTAGTTGTTGCTAACGTTACCTCAGACAGAGTGTCTCTGACGTGGCGGGCGGGCGCCAAGGCGTTTGATAACTTTGTAGTAGAAGTCAGAGAGTCTGCTTTGCCCTCGCAGGCGATTGGTCAGGCCCTGCCGGGCCACGCGCGCTCCACGGTCATTGCCGGCCTTAAAGCCCGTACACGCTACGACATAAAGCTGTACGCCAGCGCCGGCGGCCGCAACACGCCGCCGCTTTTCGCTGCGGCTACAACAGGTAGGCCCACCGCGGCCGCTCCTCGCCGGCTCCAGACCGGATGCCCCTCAACCGGCACGTTCTTCTTTGTGTTCAGAGGACGCCCCCCTGTTGGGGCCCGTGACCGCTCAGTCTACCGGTCCGCATAACCTCAGCGTGAGCTGGAGTGTCGAATCCGGCCACTTTGATGGCTTTGTTGTCCGAGTCGGTGACGCCGAGCAACAGTCTGAGCCGCAGGAGTTCAGTCTGCCCGGCGACGCCGCAAATATTACCGTCTCCAACCTGATGGATGCCACGAACTATAACGTTGAAGTTTACGGCTTTTCTCACGGGCGCCGCACTCCCTCCACGCTAGTCCACGCTATCACAGGTACACGCTAACTTCACCGTGTTCAACACCGCAAGAAGCCCTGGCTGCAGCTTGCAGATCGAGGCGTGGCTCAATGTGGGGTGGGGCTAAATCATTGACTCCTCCCTAACCGAGGTCAAATGCTTTTTTTTCTGGCTTTTGACGCTTATTATATTTTTAACAATGGAAATTTCAAACTCAACCCTCAGTCAGACGGGGAGGAGCTAACTGTACTGTTTGACAGACGTAATAGCTGTTTTGACATTCGTTGAGAGTGAACAGAGATCATGGACCCACAGAAGCAGATCCAGCATGTTGGGGGTACTGAAAACGGAGGATTCCACGTCGGTGTTTGCCACTGTGTTCAACAATTGTCGTCCACATAGAAATGACTGTGAGGGGTGCAGTACCGCATTTCCCCAGTGGGGCAAGGGGCTCCTTGCATGGTAATATTTGGATTGAGGCAGAGTTCAAAAACAAAAAGCGTGACACCACAAGAAAAGAAACAAAAGGTATTACAAAGTTAAGTATCCGTGTGGTTAAAGTCAGACGTTTAGGTCTACCAAACGCTGAGCCACGTCTCGATCTTTAGCTGCAACCAGAGCTCACGCTAACACCTTGCCCGTCGCATGAAGCCAAAATGAGAAATTAGACCCAACTCTCCGGACTCCCTCCTTATCTCCAGCACCTTTGCCCAAAGTGGAAAACCTGACTATTTCCAACGTCAGCCCCTTCGGCTTCCGCGTTTCGTGGGGAGTGAAGCAGCGGCAGCCGCGGGAAGAATCGGCGCCCTCCGGTGGGGCTTTCAGCCACTTTAACGTAGTGGTGACCGACTCGGGATGGCTTCTGGAGCCTCAGGAGTTTACGGTTCCAGGAAACCAGAGCCACCTGGACGTCTGGGGGCTCATAACCGGTATAGGCTATGAGGTCAGGCTGACGGGCGTATCAAAGGCGGGGCTCCATTCGCGGCCCCTCACCGCAGTTGCTGTCACAGGTATCGACCGTAGAGACCCCGCTCTCTGGGACGGGGCGCCCTTGTCAAACTATAGTGGTATCTTGACTTACAACATGAGTGCCAAGTTTTTCCTGTTGTTTTGCTTGGTGGACTTTGTTTGCTTTGCGTCGCCGTATCGCGAGTTGCGGGTACGCCGCCGTTGGGAATGAAATGCCCTTGCATGTGGGCGAGCCCTTTTCAGACGATACGGATAATTATGGCATTTTAATTCATTTCACAAGATGAATTACATTTTGAAGTCAAGGTACCACTTCTCCATGCACATCGTCGATCCGCCTTCCGATGCAACTGAAGTTTCAACGACAACGCCTACATTGATTTGTTTCCTTTAAAGTCATAGATGGCGGCAACTCAACTCCGCTATATTTTGCTTCTGAGGCTTCAGTCTTTCCGCCTGACCTGATTTATGACAATGAATGGTTTCCAGAATCCTCTCCCTCTTCACATTTCCTTTCAAGCATCTATGACGTGATCTTGGCGTGCAGCTGCGGGAGCGGGCACTCTAGCGCTTCCCGTCCCTTTTTTTTATTTCTCCTACTTCCCCAAATAAAATGTGAGCCAGCTGGTTGGTTTGCGTTCATATTTGACTGTTTTCCTTCCGATGGTTTGGACATTTGTCCTTCATTTGTAGGTGTCTACATACTATGGGAACTTACGCAGTTACGAGCCGTCAGGGGGAAACTGAAATAGCTTTTGTTTCATTTGAGAAACAAAGAAGTAGTGACATGAGCGGGACACAAACGGCCAGCCTAGAGCCAAGACCGAAACCATCAGAGGAAGGAAAACACGGAGCATGATATATCCGTCGAGCTAACCTCTAAACTGTTTCATGACTTTTGAATGCACTGGATCGGCTCCAGTCTGAAACCGACTTGACCGAAAACCTCTGAAAAGCCTCTTCGATTCTTTTCATTCTGCTCGGACCATCTTGCACTTGCATCCTGATTGAAGTCCTCCACTCTAAAATGGAGGACCCTTTCTTATGTGTCTTTCCTGAAGATTCGATCGCAAGTGGATCAATGAACACATTTTCCTTTCCGGCCCAGAGGCAGAACCTGAGGTGGAGCACCTTTTTGTGTCTGACATCACCGCCGACAGTTTCCGCGTGTCGTGGACGGCGGACGAAGATCTATTTGACAGATTTGTGATCAAACTGCGGGACAGCAAAAGATTGTCCCGTCCTCAGGAGCACGTTGTCCACGGCGACGAGCGAACCAGGCTAATCACTGGACTCATGCCGGGGACAGAGTACGAAATTGAACTTTATGGCCTTTCTTTGGACCACCGCTCACAACCAATCATTGGGGTTGCTCAGACAGGTATTCAAGTCATTAAATACTTGAATGTCTCAAAACTGGATCTTCTTTTCCACACTAAACCCTTGAACCTTTCAGAGCTAAACCCACAGGTTCTTCACTAACCCCTGAAAGTCCCCAAAACTGTGTATGCTTTACGTAAAAATAAACTTTCACACCTCCCAGAACTCGATCTGTTACCTCTGTAACCTTTCGGAACCGATTCTAGATTTTTATACCCCTCAGTATGGAGCATGTTCCCTACTATCTTCTGGGACACTTTAGAACTATGGTTGTACATCAACCTCTGGACTCTTTCAGCACCGGCTGTCCCCATTCTTATGCAATACTAGCATTTTAGAACTCACTCAAATGGTCTTAAATTAACTTCTGAAACCTCTCAGAGTGGGACATACCGGTCTTATACTAAAGTCTGCAACCCTTCAGAACATAATCTACTGCTTGTATACTAACCACTAGGAATAAAGACTGGAACCTTAGAGTCCATACTATACTACTATTGGAACTGTTGCTACGGGTTCTATACTAATGTCTCAGAACTGAATCTGTTGTTTCTATACTAACTTCTCAGGACTCAACCCAGTGGCTTTATGTTTAATCTAGGACCTCTCACAACTGGATCCAATGTTTCCTTACTAAACCATTGCATCTTTTTTTAACCATATCCTCTGATTCCATAGAAAGGACTGAAAATGGGATGCACTGTTTCTTTATTAACCTCTGGATCAAGTTGTCAGTTAGTCACCTTCCCTTGTCTGGTGGAGGCTTGCTGATGCAGGACCACCTCAGTCCTTGGACGTTTTCCCAGCCACTTCTAATCTTTGAATACCATTCCCCTCCACTAGGTCTGACTACTCCAAAGGGCCTGCGTTTCTCTGATGTGACCGACTCGTCTGCTGTGGTCCATTGGTCCACACCACAGTCTGCAGTAGACAACTATCACATCACCTACATGCCATTTGAGGGCGGTAAGGTTTTTATTGTAACCTTGTTCTTGAGTACCTAGAGCAGAGATGAGGACTCAAGACTTCGAGTTTGGTCACTACTTTAATAAGTTTTCTTGTCCACAGGAAGCCAAATGACCGTAACTGTGGATGGCGACGTGGTCCAGGCTCTGCTACCCAACATGAGTCCGGGCAGAATGTACCAGGTGACAGTCAGTGCGGTGAAGGGTCTGGAGGAGAGTGACCCAAGTGGTGACGTCATAACCACCGGTTGGTCTCTGCGCCCAAATAGCGGTCTCTGCCTTCAGCCTTCACAAATGGCTTTTCAGTGAGACTATTCCCCCCACAGCTTTGGACCGACCTCAGGGTTTGGTCGCGGTTAACATCACGGACACCTCCGCTCGGTTGCAGTGGCAAGCGTCCGTAGCCAGGGTGGACGGATACGTAGTAACGTACAATTCCGAGTCAGGTTTGTCTCTTCCAATACTTGACTTGAAATGTGTCCATGCTGTGATGGGACCGGCTGATGTGTCTCACAGCGCCCCCCGTTGTGGAGCGTGTTTCTGGAACTGAGTTGGAGATATCCTCGTTGCTTCCGGCGACGCCCTACTCCGTGGAACTCTTCGCCACTAGGGAAGCCCAGATGAGCGCATCTGTCCTGACAGAATTCACCACCAGTAGGCCCGAGTATAAATCGGATTCATCTGTGAGTGATGTTACAGCTTTGATAACCCAGATTTGGCTGTGTTCCCAGAGGTGGACCCCCCTCAAGATCTCGTGGCTGTCAACATTCAAACGGATAGCGCAACTCTGACATGGAGACCCCCACAGGCTTCCATTAGCGGTTACTCTCTGACCTTCTCTGCACCAGATGGATCAACCAGGGTATGATACACATGGGGTTCACATTTTTTTAGGATCAGGGACAGATTTTATGTCAAGGAACCCTTCGTAATCCTGTGGATTTCACACATAAATGCCGGTATGCTCTTTGTAAAAATGACGTGATTTAAAATTTCATTCCGAAATATTTTATAGGAGGTCATGCTGAGTCCGACTGCCTCCTCGTACAACATGGCCCAGCTGACCAGGTCTACAGAGTATACGGTCCAACTGCAAGCCATCGCCAGAGCTGAGAAGAGTCACCACGTGACCACTGTCTTCAGTACAGGCAAGTACCAGGTCTTCGCCCCTTACTGTCCAAAAAAATGATCCAAACCACTCCCAAAACGTTCTGCTTGTTCGAACCATGATTATTTCTCATTTTTTGTTTGCTGCTTGACTTCAGTGGGCCAAGTGCACAAGTACCCCAAAGACTGCGCTCAAATCTTCCTGAACGGGGAGAGCACTTCTGGCGTGTACCCCATCTACGTGGCCGGCGTTGAAAGTCAGGTCATCCAAGTCTACTGCGACATGGAGACGGACGGCGGAGGATGGATTGTAAGCATGTTCTAGAATTTGGCTCAGGGAAGGAGTTAATAGTATTTATGTTTCTCACTGAGATGTGTCTTCTGCAGGTCTTCTTGAGACGGCAGAACGGAAGGCTAGACTTCTTCAGGAACTGGAAAAACTACACCGCAGGTTTTGGTAACATAAACGATGAGTTCTGGCTGGGTACGCTTCTTCTCCGTTCGACTTCTTGAATGTTTTTCGCCGTCCTGCTTTAATACTCAATCCGATTGACTTGCAGGTCTCAGCAACCTTCACAAGATCACGACTGCTGGCCAGTACGTGCTGCGCGTGGACCTCAGGGATGCTGGAAAGTCTGCATACGCTCAATATGACAAGTTCTCCATTGCAGACCCTAGAACGCGCTATAAACTTTACATCGGTGCCTACAGCGGGACGGCAGGTTGGCTTTAGGTTTTTTTTTTTTCTTTTGTTTTTTTAGGATCTACTGTTCAAAACCTACAGGATTGAAAAAGAACAAATTTAACTGAGCAAAAATACCCAATGAGAATCTACCAAAGGAAAGGAACCAATGAGAAGCGAGCGAATGTAAACGAGCAGAAATAACCAAACAGAAGCTACCAAACGCAAGCATGCTAACGAGAGGGAGCTAACGCAAGCAAGCCAGAGCTAACAAAAGCTACCAATTAAAAGTTAGCAGGACATTTTGCACAAAATTATGTTAATATAACTGCATGAAAATGTAAATTGGCAGAAATAACTAAATAGAAGCTATTCAATTGAAGTAGGCTAATGAAAGTGAGCTAACACAATCTACAGAATGCAAGTGAGCCAGCAAACGTGAGCAAATAAAAATTAGCAAAAGATTTTGGACTAAATTAGGTCAACCAAAAAGCGACTTCATTTAAACACGCAGAAATAAGCAGACGCAAGCTACTGGAAGGAAACAAGCTAACAAGGGGATGAGCTAATACAAACTACCGAATGGAAGTGAGCTAACAAATGGTAGCAAATGAAAGTTAGCAAAAGATTTTGGTCAAAATTGGGACAATGAAACTGCAAGTGACTGCAAATAAGCAAACACAAGCTAGTAAATCGAAACAAGCTCACGAAAATTAGTCAATACAAGCTAGCGATTGGAAGTGAGCTAACAAACGTTAGCAAATAAAAGTGAGCAAAAGAAACTTGGGTTAATTCAGCTGCAAATGAAGATAAATGGGCAGAAATAACCAAACAGAAGCCACAGGCTTATGCAAGTGAGCTAACACAACAAACTAATAGATGTAAGCTAACAAAACCTAGCAAATCATAGTTAGCAAACGATTCTGGACAAAATTAGCTTAAAACTAAATAACGATGACGAATCAAAACCGCTGAATGAAAGGGAATAGAAGCATATTGAATGGAAGCCACTGTACCACTACTAAATTGAAGCTAGCTAATGCTTGATTAAGAATAGTTTATTTGTTTAAGGAAGCTTATTTGAATATGGCTCTGTCTGCGCACCAGGTGACTCCATGACGTACCACCAGGGTCGGCCCTTCTCCACTTTCGACAACGACAACGACATCGCCGTCACCAACTGCGCTTTGTCCTACAAGGGAGCCTTCTGGTACAAAAACTGCCATCGGGTCAACCTCATGGGAAAATATGGAGATAAGAGTCACAGTAAGGTACGTAGAATAACAAAAATTTATTATTATTGTGGTAGAGTGACACCTCTACGTTTGTACTGGATTTAACTGAAAAATAGTAGCACCCTCTTGTGGCATCCGTAGGTATTATTCATTCTAATCACGCTATTCATGATTTTTTTTTTTTTGGCAGGGTTATTTTTGGTCACATTTTTAAGATACTTTGTCAATAAACGACTTTTTGTTTTCTTCAGTTATAAGAGTTTGGAATCAATATATTCACCGTATCAAAATCGATTTATTTGGTCCACAGGGTGTCAACTGGTTCCACTGGAAGGGCCACGAGACCTCCATCGAGTTTGCCGAGATGAAACTCCGACCGGCCGACTTCGGGAGTCCCGAGAGCAGGAGGAAAAGATCGTAGTTGCACCTGAAAACTTTCGCTCCTCCCAGATGCTCACCGCGAAAATAATATGAAACAAATAAAGAAAAAAAAGACACTCAAACCCATTCCTCCAGGGATAAATGTTAGCAGTACATCACGTTTGGCTCATCATCTGTGGCTTATTATATGTTGAAATATGACCTCTGCATAAGTCATCATTAAAGTCAGATTTTTCTCATGGTGTAGAAAGTGGACATTTGTGTGCAAATTCAAGTATTGGTTTGATTTTCAAAAGAAAAGAAGTCAAGTGAAGTTCATTTTCAGTGACAGCCAGCAGGGGGCAGAAACGGTCTGATTTATGATGGTTTTCTTCCTCACGCTTGAAATTGTTTTTCCATTTTATTCATCCGACTCCATTTCAATTTCAGAATATTAAAAAAAAAAAATCATGGCATGGAGGCTCACTCACTCTGCATATTGTTGACTTTCCTGGAATGAAAGTAATGTTTACATTTTTTGAAAATAAACGTCATTTTAAACACGGTCGTTTTTAGGGGGGGAAAAACACCTTTCCTATACATGGTTCTTTTTTTGTGCAAAAAAAAAAAAAAACTACTTTATTTTACATGGTCGTTCTTTTAGAAAAAAAAGACATCGTATTATACATGGGGTTTTTGTAAGAAAAAAACGCTTCACTATACATGGTCGTATTAATAAAAGAAAAGTACAATATATGGTTATTCTTTTTTCTAAAGCAAAAAAAAAAACTTTATTATAATTGTTATTTTTTAAATGTTCGTTTTTTGCAAAAAAAAAAGCCTTTCTATACATGGTTTATTTTTGTGTATTTTTTTTGTGTAGCATGAGCTTTTTTTTGCAAAACAGGAACTTCACGATACATTATGGTTTTTTTGCGAAAATCAAAAGCCTAACCCAGCCATGTTCGTTTTTTTCTGCGGCAAAAAAACCTTACTACACATGGTTATTTTTGCGGAAAAAAGCCTTACAATACACGTTTTTTTTGCGGAAATAAAAAAATAGATTTACCATACATGGTTGTTTTTTGTGACGAATGAAGCCTTACTACACGTGGTTGTTGTTGTTTTTTTTTTTAAGAGCTTTAATATACATGGGCTTTTTCGTGTAAACGCGAAAAAAGCCTTACGTTGTTGTTTTTTTTTCCGGAAAAAGACAACGTGGTCGTGTAAAAAAAAAAGAAAAAAAAACTTGCTCGACACGGTTTTTTGTGAAAAAAAAACCCCTCACTATACATCTGGTTATTTTTTTGCGAAAAAAAACCTTCTAGTCGTTTTTTGTGAAGGAAAAAAAGACTTAATATACATCGTTATTTGCAAAAAAAAAGTGGTTCGTTTTTGTGAAAAAATGCCTTACTATGCATAGTTCTTTTTTGTGAAAAGGAAAAAAAAGTACTACTTTACATGGCCATTTTTTATAAAAAATAAATAATTAAAAAAAAACATGTTTTACAAAGTCAATTTTTTTGCTAAACAAAATTGTCTTACATTTACATGCTTATATTTACAATACCATTAAAAAAAAAAAAAACGCTGTACATTCTTTCCACATCGCAATTGAAACGGTTTGAAACCCCCAAGCCTACTTTGAAACTCTAACCATAGCTTGTAATCCGAATTTTAAAACCCTACCTTGAAACCTCAACCTTCCTTTGAAACCTTAACCCTAGTTTTGCAAGCCTCCTTTGTACCAATATCAGTTAATGATTAAGCAAGACCTGAACCGGCTGCTCTCTCGCACTATCCGCCCTCTCACTGATAAGCCATCTGAACTCCGTGCCTTATTATTTTTGATATTTTTTGTCCTTCCCTCAACACGGCCTTTAACCGCTGGTTGGCCAGCGCGGCTATTAATATAAACGGCAAAAATTGTACAATTTTTTTCATATGTCAGTCATGTTGTAATAATGACAATTTTTTTGTTAAAAAGAAAGTTTTTATTTTTGAACAGAGCCCAATACAAGTTTGAAGCAACACTGGTAAACCATCAAGTCAATCAAGCAAACATGGTCGGGACCTCTTGCCAAAAAAAAAAAAAAAAAGTCCAAATTTCGTACAAAGCCAGAGGGAAAAAAAAAAACAAGCAAAAAAAATGGTGCACGATGCTGAAGAAATTATTTAAAAAAAATCATCATCATACGGTCATAACATGAAATAACGACATCAGCAGCTTCTTTAAAAAGGTGAAACAAAATGTCACATGACACATTTAGTAGCCTTATTGAGTTTTTTTTTCTCGTTCGGTCAAAAAAAAACATTTGTTTTAACAAAAATATACACTCGCTACAGTTAGCGATGACATTCGCGCACCTTTTACGGTTAGCTTGTTAGCTAACGCTACGTGATTCACTCGATTAGTACGAACGTTTCAAATTTCCCGCAAATGCTGTTTTTTTTTTTGTTTGCGTACGACAAATTGTGATTGGAAAAGCAATTCAGCGCTCTTCCACTAGATGGCAGCAGGAGTTACGATGTTTTCCGACGGATTTGCTCAGAATTTGTAAATAATCGTTATCTCGGTATTTTATGATCCCCCCCCCCACGTTTTTGACATTTGGTGAGCAGCGTAAATCGGTAAACAAACGGACGTGCTAGCAAGGGGCGAAGTCGTTTTAAAAGCTAATGCTAATAACGTCAGCATGGAAATGGAAGGTGAAATGAGCTCATTCACCCGGTTTACATATTTCATTTTCTGATACAGAAAAATACTAAAGTGAATCATGGATGTTATCTTGATTTGGTGCGGGGTATATATTTCTATTTTTATATATCTTTGTTATATGAAAATAAAATCTATCCTGTGTTGTTCCGCGTCCACTGCGTTTCTGAGCGACCGAAAGTTCTGCCTGAGAACGTGAGCAGGACTAATAAAATAATCTTCTTCCTCCCCTCCGTCGTTTTATCATAAAGTCGGACTATTATAATAATTATTATCGTGACTAAAAAACAAACAAATACGAAAATCATACGTTGACGGTAGGTTGGCATTCAGAGGTGAAAAAAATCCCAAATGTGGATATTTACACAAGCTTATCTGACGGTTTTGCAACAGAGTGGGGACAAACATTTGCATAGCAGATCAGAAAACGAAAAATTAAAAAAAAGGAAAATCAACTCTGGGAACTTTTTTTTGCGTGTTTTTTTTTCATGTTTTTTTTTTTTGCTTTGGTGCGCTTGGTTCATAGTTTCACCGCCTCTGCCTGCGAAAAAAAAAAAGTCCATAGGACTTGGAAGAAAAAAAAACGTTTTAAAAGTGCCATTATGCTACATTATTGATCAGCTGATCCACGTCTGCTATTGGACAGTTCATACCAGCGAGTATCTCAACACGCGCACTCTTCTTTCATCACTTGATGAGTTTTGGTCACATGGACGATCTCACATAAAAACAGTCTCACATAATGTGCTCGCACGCACCAACTTTGTCAAACTCATACACTTAAATGCTCTTATTCACACTTAGGAACTCACAAACGCACACAAATGATCACTCTCACACATTAACTCTCACACATACTTTGACAATTTCAGTCACTCCTGTACACTCAGGCGCTCTTATACTTAAGAACTCACTAACGCAGTCGAACACTCAGAATTAACTCTCACACATACTTTCACAGCGCAAACACTCACACATTAACTCTCACACATACTTTCACAAAGGCAGTCACTCCTGTACACACAGATGCTCTAATTTTCACAACTCACTCAAGCTCAAATATTTACTCACACACTTTCATACTCTCACACATACTTGCACAAACTCACCATCACTTATCCCATACACTTATTCTTATTCACACTTGAGCACTCAAGCTCAGGCACTCACTCACACACTCGCTCTCACACATGCTGTTTTACACCCATACACAAAAATGTTCTTATTCACTTAGGAACTCACTCAAATGGTCAGGCATTCACTCACACACTCACCTCTCATACACTCAAAGATTCTTAATTACTTAGAAGCTCAAACTCTCACACGAGCTCTCACACATACTTTCACAAAATCACTTATTACCACACACTCAAACGCTCCTAATCATAGTTAGCTTACTCAAGCGCAAACGCTCACACACTCTTGCATTTAACTCTCACACGCTCACATTTTCAAGACAAACACTCACACACGCGGCCTAACACGTGCACCCAACACAAAAACGGGGGTAGTCGAGTTCCGTCGCGGCGAGTAAAGCGTTCTTTGAGTCCGCAAGCACCGTTTAGGAAAAGGCCTTCTCCAAGTGTCCATGGGGGGGCGCTCCATCCCGCGCACAACCAGAAGATCAAATGTACATTCAGACTCGTCGGGCAGTCGCCGAAAGCGCCGCTCGGGGGTGTCCGTCTTTTAGCTCCGCCCCCCCCCAAATCTTCCCCGCCAGCTCACCGCCTCTGCTGAGCGTAAACGGGGTAGGCGAGCGTCACATTCAGAGAGTCGTTGTGCTGCACCAGAGACGTGTGCTGGTAGTGGAGGACCAGTTCTTTGAGGGAGGCGTACAGGTTGTAGGGCTCGGCGAAACCGAAGCCCGACGGCGTCTTGTTGATGACGCAGTGCTTCACCTCGCCGTCCACGCTGCGCAGAGGGACATTTACCATCAGTTTTAAAAAAGATTCGGCGCCAACGGACGACTTTTTTTTTTTTCCCGTGAAATACGTACACGACGCTGCAGGCGTAGCATCCGGCCTTGCTGCTCTCGCGCACCAGGAAGGTCCCGTCCCGCTTGCCCTGGAGGAGCGCCTCGGCCTGCAGCCGGTTGATGTTGCCCAGCTTCCACGAGCGCTCGTCGTGATGCGGCAGGTCTTCGTCGTCCTCCACCATCGAGTATTGACTGCGGCAAGCGGCGGACGCGGTTAGCGTCGGCGGGACGGACGCGGTTAGCGTTAGCGGGACGGAGCGGACGGCTTACTCACTCTTCGGCGTTGTCGTTCTTGATTCCCAGCCACTCGTTGAGCTTCTTCTGCCTGACGCCCTTCTGGGTCAACCACCTGCGGGACGGCCGCAGACGCTCGCACGTCAGAATTCATGAAATGAATACCTAATTTATTAGAGAAATATTAGGGTCCACTCACATGAGGTACTGGTCTCGGGTCTTGCGCAGCTGGATGAGGTCGGGCTTGATGCTGTTCATGCGCTTGTCGATCTCTCGGTAGTCCGCCGCCTGCTTCTTCAGGTCCTCCTCCAAGCGGCTCTTGCTGTCCACGATCTCGCTAATCCTGGACTTGAGCTTCTCGTAGTTGCCCATGATCCTGAAAGCGCCGGTCGGCCCCGTTTAGCTCCGCCCCCGCTTCTTTCGCTTTTCCGCCCGCGGCTTCGGGACTTTACCTCTGGATCTCCTTGTCGTTTCCCTCCCTCCTGAACTTCTCGATGTACTCCTTGCTGTAGCGCTCCTGAGTTTGACACTGCTCCTCGAAGATCTTGATGGTCTCGTTGAAGGCCTCGATGGCCGTCCTTTTCATTTGGATTTCCTGAGGCGGAACCGTCTTGTTAGCGCAAAGCCGCCGGGTCCGCCGCCGGGCGACCGACGGCGCCGCTCACCTGCGAGGTTCTGGTGTACTCCTCGTACAAACGGTCGTACTCCTTGTTCTTCTCCTGGTACTGCTGGTGGTACTCGCACAGCTTCCTGCCCACCGCCTCGATGTTGTCTTCTTTCACCACCTGATCCTGAGGACGCAGCGCGCGGCGTCACAAAGACGAACGGCGCCCTCATGTGGAGCGGAAGCGGCAAGCGCACGTACCTGCTGGTGCTTGGAGACCGGGTAGAGCAGCTTGACGTCCAGCTTGGGGTTGTACTGCGCCAGCGACTCGTTGCGGTAGTGGTTGATGAGCTCCACCACCGAGCTGAAGGTGAGCGGGTCCGAGAAGCCGTACTTGCCGTCGCGGTGGAATATCTTGATGAGCTTATTGTTGCCGCCTTTCCTGTAGGGAAAAAAAAAAACCGAAGACTATTACACCCTATAGTTGTCAAATTTAGCCCATGTCAGGCTCATTTACTGCCATTCAAAATTGGACATGCTGCATTGCCAATTTTGGACAATTGAAAACCCAAAGCTTTATCACGCATGAATCCTTTCAACGCCAACTCGCGAACTGGGTGCAATTTTTGTGTTGATACTCCAAAAACCACAGGGAGGCGCTAGCAGCCAACATGGCATTTGCAAGACTTTCAATGACTTCAATGATTGGCTTAGCCTGGACACCCATAATGCAAAAGTATTCAAAATCATAATACTCTAATTCAGACATAATAAAAATTCCTATTTCATAAATATATAAATATACAGCGTAGTTATTTTCACTATTATCACATTTTTACAATTTTTGTCCATAAAGGGGGCTTGAATGAGTTAATTGTGGCATTTAAGCAATTTATGTCCAAACTATGAAAGTTCATGCAAAACATTTAAAAGCAGTACACATTATTTTTGTCAGGACATTTTTCAATCAATCAATGTTTGATCAAAATGGCAATTGTCCAGAATGACAAAAATCTTTCAAACAAAAACAAAGGTGCGACACGGGGTCGACGGCTTACCTGAGCGTGAGCGTGTAGTCCCCGTGCATCTTGGTGGAGGCGTCTCGCACCAAAAAAGTGCCGTCTGCCGTGTCTCGCAGCTTCTCGTTGACCTCCTCGCGGGAGATGTCCCCCCAGTACCATTCGGCGTCCTGCAGCGCCATGCTGTTGTTGTGAACGTTGTTAGCGACGGGGACGGGCTTGGGCGGCTTCGGAGGTAGAGCTGAATGACAACACGTACAGCGTTACAACCTTTCCCTTTTCCCACAAGGCCGAGAGGTATCAATTTATGAGGGCGGATATCTGCGAAACTGAGGAAATATGTCTTCAAAAAATGTCACTTGTAATCCAAATTATTTTATAACCGAGATGCACGAAACTCAAGTTACGTAACTACGGTAGGGGCAAAACCTGCAGCAAAACAATCTTCGGAAACGGAAATTCTTTATCTGCGAGAAGATGTGCTGGTGGTTTTGCTAAACAAGACGTCCTTGGGCAACGCAAACGAATTTGTAGGTCGGAATGCGCCGTTGTCTGTTATTAACTTTCGGAAAATTTGTACGAAAGCCTGAAGGGGGCGTTGTGTGTCACTAACTTGATACGATTCATAGTGTTAGCATTAAGCTAGCTAGCTAGCATTGAAACATGGTATGGTCTGTCTTTGTAGCCCGTGAAGTGATAACACTTAAAGACATAGCCATCACCTGGTCTCTACCGCCACCTATTGCCTTGAGGTGAAACACAAGTCAACAAAGAATTTTCTGTTTGCTGACATATTTTGACCGCCGCTCAACGGAATATTGCAAAAAACCGCAGGAAAATCAATTAATGGACTCTATTAAAATGCATCTAAAAAAATTGAATTATAATGGTTTTATATGGTCCAAAATTTGGACAATGATGGTTTTTGTACACAAAATTTCGCATGTCCAGCTGCAATCACATAGAAATGTCTGAATCGTTGCATTTTGAAATTCCACATGTTTTAGTCATCCGCTGGAAATTTCAGCTCCTTAGTGTTTTTTTTTTCTCACAAGGATTAAGATAACTAGAGAGTGACATTAGGTCCCAATACGGCTGGTCTTCCAGGTAGCCATCCATGCACGTCTTCCATTGATCGGAAGAGCGCGCGCCCTCCCCTGGGTTGGTGGGTGGGGCGGGGGGGGGCGACTCCATTGAGAAAATCCGCCAATGAACCCACAAAGCCGTTCATGCTTCCCTCGGCGGAACATTCCTGACTTTGCGTGCGAGCGCGTCTTTACGGCAACAGCTGGCGAGAGATGGCGTGCGACCCGTCGGTACATTGCGAACGGCGGAAATAATCTCAAATCCGCGCCGGTGCCCCTCCGGCGTTGACAGTTTCATGGGTGGCGCTTAAGGTAGCGAGCTATTTTTAACCGGCCTTTGCGAGCGGCGCGGCGGGCGCTCGGAGCTGCCACCTGCACGCCACTTCCACTTTGTACGACGTTCACTGCCGCCGACGACTACAGACGTCGAAAAAGAACAAAAAAAAAAAAAATCTACTTTCGAATCCGGTCCTCCCGATGTTTTAAAAGTACACACACCCACTCACATTTCGAGTCACGGAATTCCCGCAGATTCCGACGGAACCTTTTGAGTAAGGCCGCGGCAAAAAGAATCGGCGAGCGGGATCCTGCTCGGTAACGAGTTACATCACTCACCGCGGCCAATCAGGCGGGAGCCGTGTCACCGGGCGCTCCGGCATCCTTCGTTTGGCGGCGGCGTGAAGTCATCCCCGAAAACCCCCCTCCCCGTGTTCCCCCTGGCTTCGATCGCGGCGGCGGAGGATCATTAAACGGCTGCTAAAAGGTTCCGGACGACAAAGCCGGCTCGCGCGTCCTCCCGCATCTCTCGTCCTCTGCCCGCCTCGCGCGCTTCCTCCCTCGTCATCCTCCCTCGGCCCCTCCCCTCGGCGCTGTGGCCCCGCACACAAAGCCCGGCGAGCCGCGCTGCAGCAACGCACGTCCACACGCTCAAATCCACCCCCCCCCCCCCCAACCCGCCCCGGGCTCTGAAATACGCTGGTAATCCGGCGTCGTGACACGGATAACCGCCTCCATTTCCTGAGCGCTGCTAAAATAGACGGCGCTTCTTGGAAAGGTGGAAAAGGCTCAAGCGGAATGCAGTCGGGGTCGTGAAAGCGGAGCGCCGCACCTAAATAAGCCAGTGAAATTGCGCCTCGCGTCCAGCAAACTTGCGCCATTTGGGACCGGTAAAATTCTAGAGTTTTCATTTGGAAATGAAATTCTTCGGGCGGTGCGTTCATGTACCCCTTGTGAAATAGTTTTCTTCTACCCCCTCAACCCGTTACGTTACAAATGATGGAAATTCCTTTGATTTTTTTTTTTTTATATCGTAAAAGAAACAATGGGGAAAAACACTAGGGAGCTGAAATTTCCAGCAGATGATTAAAAGATGTTAAATTTCAAAATGCAACGATTCTGACAGTTCTATGTGACTGCGGCTGGACGTACAAAAATAATAATTGTCCAAATCTTGGACCATATAAAACCTTTATAATGACATTTTTTTGTGATGGATTCTAATAGGATTCATGACATTGATTTTCCTGCGATTTTTGCAACATTCCGTTGAGCGGCGGTCAAACTATGTCAGCAAACGGAAAATTCTTTGTTAACCTGCGTTTCACCTCAAGCCAGTAGGTGGCGGTAGAGCCCTGTTAATGGCTATGCATCACGTCACACACTAGGAAGACAGACTATAGCATTTTTCAATTTTTTTGTGGGTGTTAACAAATTTAACCTCCGTATGTATGGATAGAACTGATGCCACTGAACAAATTGAGTGGTAGAAGGAAAAAAAATGATCCGCAAATAACTTAAAATGATCACGCTTTTAAAAATATTTACAAAATTAGGAAAATAATGCAATGTGTATATTTTGTAAAGTGTGTGCACAAGCCATGCCTTAAAATGAACTTTGATACTATTTTTATACTTTATTCAGGAACGCCCTAAAATTGTTTATAAGATTATCTGTTTTATTTCTGGCTTATATGCCAAAAAAACTGCGCCACTAATGACAATCTGCATCTGGATGTTTAGTAAAGGAGTCACAACAGCGCTAATAACAAGGAGCATCATGTTCTAATTGATTTGCTCTTAATTTGAGAAGGAAAGTGCACACAGTATTAAAATGCATTCAAAGAGATTTGCGGGTACTCCATGAAGGGCTCGCAGGCCATAGCTGGGCAATAAAACAAATTTATTCTTGATTTTATCACTTTTTAAAAACCAAATATTTAAAAATGAGCAAAATTGTGAAATCGATCTTTTGCAAAAGGGGCTGCACGAGTGATTTACAAAACATGTTCACTCCCTCCATTTTCTGACTTCCTTTAGCCTAAAACTTGAAATAAATTAATGAATAAACACCTAAAACTGACGAGGTATTTTTAACATTCTTTTTTTTAATAAACCAAACTCAATCGAATCGATTAAAATCGTAATCGTCCAGAACGCCGATTGCGGCCGCCAAGTCGACTTACGTTGCAAGTTGTGCATATTTCTCTTGTCGCCGTCTTGTCTTTCCAATAGTAAAAAAACAAACAAAACAAAAACCAAAAATTCACATTAAATCCAAAATGAGTTCCTGGGCTCAGCTAGCATAGCGTAGCATTCCATGTGCGTAGTCCCGGCTAATCGGTGGCGCGCCGAACGTTGCCGCGCTAATGATTAGCCTCCTTGGTGGCGCCGTCAGCTGCATGCGAGCCCCACTCTCTCTCTCTCCCTGTCTCTCGCTCGCTCGGCCCGAGTCCCCGCCCCTTTCTCTATCTCTCTGGTGTGTTTGGAGAAGGGGGGGGGGGGCAGCTTATGATTAACTTGCAAACTATCAAATATTTGCTGAGCTGGACACTTTGGGAGGGTGGGGGCGAGCGGGGGCAAACGGGGGAGGCGGCCGGGGCCGAACAAGAGGCGCTCTGTGGCGGCTCCGCTTTCCAGCCAACCAAATCTAAGTGGACCTTTTGTCGCTAGCTTAAAATAGATGAGCGGTCGCCGGGAGGAGGCACGCACACACTCACACACGGGCCTTTCACTTAAAAATCTACAATATGCGTGTGTGTGTGTGTGTGTGCCTAGCACTTCCTGAGCACCTGAGCTGACTGCTGCTGCTTTTTGCGTGTCTACTTTAAAGCAAACGCCACGATGCACACACTTTTACACTTGTGCGCTATTGTGTCCATTTTTTGGACATTTTCTTCCACATTATTCGCGCGGTATTCGCTAGTGTGATCACTAAGCGGTCGTGCCATGTTCAACTTTCACATTTGTCACTCAACGTCCGGGTGAAATTTCAGCTCCAAACTGTCTTCAAGAGTTGTGCGGTATTTTGTGCATTTTTGGGTCATTTTAGCCAAGAGATGCCACACATTCTAGTGTGTTAACTACGTGGTCGTGTCATGTTCCAACTTTGACATGTCGCTCAACATCTGGGTGGAATTTCAGCTCCACGCTGTCTTCAAGAGTTGCCCCTTGTGCGGTATTTTGTCCATTTCTGGGTCATTTTGACCAAGGATTGACACACTCCTGCTAGTGTGCTAAAAAAGTGGCCGTGTCATGTTCAACTTTGACATGTTGGAACCCATTGTCCGGGTGAAATTTCAGCTCCGCAATGTCCTCATGAGTTAGCCAGTGTGCGGTATTTTGTTGATTTTGGGGTCATTTCAGCCAAGTAATGTCAGACTCCTGCTAGTCTGATTACTAAATGGTCTTGTCACCATCTGGGTGAAATTTCAGCTCCCTTGCGTCTAATGCCTTTGAAGTAACCATCGACGGATTGGACAAACTACACCACAAGTGTTAAGTGCTTTCGTCTATAAAACAGAGCCAGTAGCAGTGGATGATTTGGGTTCGATACTATTATTATTCTAGTCATTATCATTAGTATTATTATGCTCTTTTGAAAATCTATAACACATTATAAAAAAACTAAAGCTAATGCTTTAATTACATACTGTATATATATTGCTAAGTCATTATACTTTGCTGCTATGCTTTTTCCACAAGCTATGACAAAAATGACTCGAATACCGTTAGAACATAACGCGATGCCCCCCCCCCCCCCCCATCCACGCCCCAAACGATATTTCCTCCCATGGTTCACCCCAAAATTGCTCCCGCAGGTGTAAATGAGTGACAGCTGAGAGCCAGCAGCAGAAAAGTATAAATAGAGCACAGCAGCTAGTAAAACATCAACGGCGGCGCGTTTAACGAGTGCTGTAAAAGCACCATTGTGCCACGAGGCAACGGGCAGGAAACCAGGCGGGAGACCACCGGAGTGCCGATGCATCGTCACAAGAGCTTTTTTTTTTTTTTTTTTTTTTAAATCGGCTTTCATTTTCTACCTTTGCAACATACGTCTTGGAAATCCCCTTGTGGAGACCAGACGCTATCGAGATACGTGCTCCAATTTTCAAAAAGCAGACCGCATGGTAGCCTGGGCAAATTTGTCAGCAAATTTCCTTTTTACTATTATTATTATTTTTAAGTTCAATCTAAAAGCTCAGCATAACACATGCCGGGCCAAAAGGTTTTCAACGAAAAAAAAAAAATGTACCTGGAGCTGCCTGAGTTTCTGTCCATTCATTGGCCACCAAAACCTCGATGATTCTGATGTGGGCGTCCAGGCTGGGCTCACAGCTGAAGAAAACGAAGAAGAGAAAAATTAAAAAGCTGTGAAAAAAAAAGGCGACAGCAGAAGTACTCGCTACCGTGACATCATGCTTATCTTAGCTAATTGAATGTGTTTTAAGGCTCTGACGAGAACAGTCCATTTTCTTTTCAAATTATGAGCAAATTAACTAGAATGTGAAGT
Source organism: Hippichthys cyanospilos (assembly GCF_059441005.1). Taxonomy (NCBI): domain Eukaryota; kingdom Metazoa; phylum Chordata; class Actinopteri; order Syngnathiformes; family Syngnathidae; genus Hippichthys; species Hippichthys cyanospilos. Next base: position 16,698,751 of record NC_142383.1, on the reverse strand, counting down.
ATAGTGAGTGCGTGTGATTGTAAAAAGCTTCCTGCAGGAATCAGCAAATTAAATTGAATGTGAGCGGAACAGTCAATTTCTCTTTTCAAATTAAGAGCAAATTAACTAGAATGGGAAGTGCCTTGAGTGTGTGAGATTCTAAACGGCTTACTGCGGGTATCAGCAAATCCAACTGAATGTGTTTTAATGCTATGGCAGGAATAGTCCATTTGTCTTTTCAAATTAAGAGCAAATTAACTAGAATGTGAAGTGCCTTCAGTGTGTGAGATTATAAAAGGTTTACTGCGGGTATCGGCAAATCCAACTGAATGTGTTTTAATGCTATGGCTGGAACAGTCAATTTCTCTTTTCAAATTAAAAGCAAATTAACTTGAAGTGCCTTGAGTGTGTGAGATTGTAAAACGGATCCTGCAGGTATCAGCAAATCTAACTGGACCCGTTTTAATGCTGTGACATTTGTCTTTTCAAAATGAGAGCAAACTAATTGAAACATGAAGACAACTGAACTGCAGTAGCGACTTATTTGCAACCGATTGTATGCTTTAATTTTTGTTAAATTTAATCCAGATGTGCAGGGTCACCAGTGAAATTTGGGGGGGAAGATAAACCAGAAAAAAAAAAAAATCATACTTTGTCCTGCTTGTTATTATGACCCACTTCAAATTTGGCCTGTAGGGCAACAACTGGGGCAAAAATCTTGATCCGAAAAACTACATGAGGGCCATTGAATTATGCGCTTATTAGTGTTGTGTTTTCTGGTACTTGTGTGTGTGACTCCCGCACCCACCTGGAGCTCTGCTGCCTGAAGAAAACGGGGCTGAAAATTTCCCCCAGAGCGCGGGCGCTCAACAGGTTCTTGGCGGAATTCTGGCACACGCGGGCCAAATGGCGCAACAGGCACTCCAGGGCCAGCCAGTACTGGGGGGGCAGGGCGGGGCTCCCGGCGAGGCGGCGCAGCTGTTGGGCGCACTCGTCCGGATTGGACACCTCTGAAATCCCCAAAAACAACAAAGCGGTGAGGTGAGAAGGTAGCGAATGGAACAAAACGAACGCGTGGCAGACTCGCCAACCGCGGCGAGGACACGCTCCGAGCAAACTCCGAGGTACGCCGGCTGCTGATTGGCTGCCCGCGAGAGGCTTGTTTGAGTCGCCGGCAAACCGCACGTATCCTGTTTGGGGGTCACGTGACAGACAGCCTGTGAGGTAACGCGGCTGATTTTGCACGGCAACGCAACCGCGAAAAAAAAAAAAAAAGGGCTGTGATCACAATCATTCGCTACCGCCCAAAAAAAACGCAAACGTTTGGATACAGTGGACTGCTGCGCATTTTTTTGGGGACAAAGAACTATGTTGAGGTCAGTTGAGGAGTTTCATTTTGCTCACCTAATGGTAACAGTAATAAAACGAATCCCAACAATTAATACAATAGCAGCCCCTCCCCATACAACTAAAATATCTCAATAGGTTATATTGTGTCATTTTTATCCCACCAAACAGTAAAAGTTAAGTTTCTGAAGGTAGTTAACAATTAGCGCCGTTGACGTGAAAAGACGTCTTCGGAAACACGAGCAATTTTCATCTCATTTACACAAAGGCAGCCATTTGCAATTTTGTGGGATTGAGCCCCCCTGTTATGTTTGTTTGCAAGGAATTGCAATAATGGCCCCGGGTCACTTTGACCCAGAGGCCATTAAATCATACAAATATGTCAGAAATGTGTATAATCCGAATTCTATATTTTATCCATGTTTAAGAATAGCAATAATGTCTAAGGGTCAATATGACCCGGGGGTGTGTTTTTTTTTTTGACTGGGAACCTACTCACAAATTAATAAACGTACCTATAATAAACGTACCTATAATAAACATACCTAAAGTAAACTTGCGTGTTAAGAAAAGAAATAACATCACGGGTCAATATGACCCGGGGGTGTGAGTATTTATCCAAAAGTGTTATTTTTGTTGTTTTGTTGTTGTTGTAGTCACAAAGTAACAAAGGTAATACCAAATGTATATTTGTGTATTAAATTTGTTTCTCTGGAATAGTAATAACGTCACGGGTCAATATGACCCGGGGGTGTGAGTATTTATCCAAAAGTGTCATTTTTGTTGTTGTTGTAGTCACAAAGTAACAAAGGTAATACCTAATGTATATTTGTGTATTATATTTGTTTTTCTGGAATAGTGATAAAATCCTGGGTCAATTTGACCCTGGGTCTCGTGTAATGATCCAAAAGTTTCTGAAACTTTTTCATTGTATTTAATTCTACCTACTAACTAATCTTGTGCCCCCCCCTAACACACACACAGAGAAACAGCAATAATGTCCTTGGGTCATTCTGACCCGGGTTTTGCTTGTTTATCAAAAAACGTTGCAAAATAATAAAACAAATGCATACAAATGCAAATGAAACGGATACGCCGACTACACGTACGACAAAACGCCGTTGAACGGTTTCAAACTTTGACCCGGCGACCTAACGGGGGAGTTGAAGAATATTTTGAGGACACAAAATAAGTAGCGCTCTGTTCGCGTCCACCATAAAAGAGCCGAGAAACACTTTATACTTAACGAGCGCAGTCATGAGTCAGACGATGAAAGGAACTTTGGGAAAGATTCCCAGCACGGCCGGCGTGTTTATTTGACGCAAAGAAAAGATTAAACAGTTTGGAAAGGTGTCTGGAAATCAAAGTGCAGCGGGGGCGGTCTGGCGGTTTGCGCTCGAAAAGTACTGAGTGTTCAGCGCCGTTTCCGCCCGAGAGGAACAGACACACAATCTCACCTTTGGCGGCGTGCACCAGCTGCGCGTACACTGCGGTCGGGACGATGGGCTGAGGGAGGTCCTGAAGGTAGCGGCGCAGGCCGTCGCACAGGGCGGCCAGCTCCATCTGGTCCAGATCCGCAGAGGCCGGATCTGAAAACGCGCCACGTATACAATAAGGCTACGAAACGCAACATATCGGTCCGTGCTCCGTCTGTCAGATGTTCTCAAATAAATAAAGCTGAAGGGACGAGAAGGAAATGCACAGAAAATCCAAAAATCTGGATCCTAGTAGGCGGGCTACACCCCGAACTAGCTGCCAGCCAATCGCAGACAGGGCAGGTTTTCTTTTCAACTTGAGAGCAAATTCATTGGAACATTAAGCAGCTCATAATTGTGTTAGTGACTCGACTCCTTCGCAAAAACGGTGAATGCCTATTTCAGAAAAAGTACATCTAAGTCAGCATTTCTCATATGATTTTCAAATTAAGAGTAAATGTATTGGAACATGAAGCAACATAGTTGTGTTAGTAATCATTCCTATGCAAAAACGTTCTGGACCCTCATAGGCAGGCTACACCCTTAAATGGCTGCCAGCCAACTGCAGACGGGACAGTTGTTCTTTCTCAAATCAAGAGCAAATTAATTGGACCATGAACTTAAGATTGTGTTATGACTCAACTCCTTTGCAAAAACCTTGTACGCCTACTTCAGAAAAAGTGAAAAAGTACATCTAAATCACAAGTTCTCAAAATCTTTTCAAATTAAGAGTAAAGTAATTGGAACACAAAGCAACTCATCATTTTTGCTGAGACTCCATTACAAAAACGTTGTATGACTACTCAAGAAAAGTTGAATAACTAGAGCAGGCCTGATCTGAATCCCCCTCGATAAACCGGTTCACTGGTACTGTTTTTTTTAGCATTATGTAAGATTTACTTACCAGACTCAAAATATTGCCTGACTTCATTACCGCCCCCTGCAGTAAAAGTCCGGTACAACGTTGGGTTCTCAAGACCTAACAAAAAAAAATTGGGGTTCCTTGGATCATTCAGGCAGTATTATTATTATTATTATTGTTTACATAATTATAATGAGTACACGACGGAACAAAAGCGCCCGCAGACAAATCAAACACACCTTTTTTCTCGATGGCGTCCAGCAGGCGTGCCAAATGGGGCGGGGCCGTCTCGGGAAGAGAAAACTGCTCCGTCAGGTCCGGCAGCCAAAAGCCTGCGAGGATTAAAAGAAAAAAAAAAAAAAAATAGTGATGATTTGATAAGAAAACGTCCGATGGCAAAAAAAGCTAACTTTTGCTAACGATGTTTAGCGCAAGCTCAATAGCCCCGCCCCTTTAAGTTGAAAGCAACTATGTCGCGGTGAATTTGATGACCGCATTACGCAATGAATGCACAATACCCTAATTATGTCTGAAAGGGGCGGATGAAAAGAATCCAGTTTATCGATAGGCGCTAACATGCTAGCGGCGGCGCGAAAGGCGAAAACCACAAGCCTCGGAATGTCAGGCATGAAACATTATGCGCAAATTTATTTTGAACGACAGGAAACATTCGCCCGAGGGTAAAAAATGTTACTCAACGACTTCAAAGCCCTTTAGTCGTTTGCTACATTGCTAGCGCTAGCAATTAAATAAAGCGGCACTCTGGTTTACGGCTACAAAAAAAAAAAAATGCGGTTAGAAACGGTGCACAGGAAATGCCGTGCTTGGCTTACAAGCTGACAGGAAGTTGAAAAAGTAGCGGCTGTCCAGTGAAGTGTAAGAAGAAAAAAAATATTTACAAGGGTGAGAGGCACTGGGCAAATACATTCGCTGTGATGTGAGGTAAGCCAGGACCACAAGCCCCCCCCCCTTTAGGACCAGGTGTGGACATGAAAGGCTCGACTGTCTCGGCGTCCAAAAAAACGTCCAAAATACTATGAATAAGAGTCTTTCTTGAAACCATATTTTGCTTTGAAAATTCATTTTTCCTCTTCCACCCTTTTTTTTTTTTACGTCAGGCAATTAAACGGACGCCTCGCAAGTGTTCAAACGGGCCAATAATAAGGCACTTCATCCAAAGCCACTTCCTCTTTGGCGGCCATGTTGCGTGTGAGGAAAAACTCTTTATGACACTCCCAAGTGCATGTTGGACAAGTGTTCATCTGGAAGACATTAAGGGGGGGTGGGGTGGGGTGGGGGTGGGGGGGTTTATTCTCAGAAGCAGTGAACTTTGAGACGGACTAGCAAAATGTTCCCTAAATAGAGGCGTGGACACTGTGTGCTGCCATTACCCCCCCCCCCCCCAGATATCCAACACAGCTTTTTCTCAGAAACTAATTCACAAGCCGGAGCTATATTTGAAGCCCCGCCCCCTCCCCTTTCCCCATCGCAGCCATAAAAATGACTGCAATATCCGAGCTGGCCTTAGCGAGAGATAACGTTTCGGACAAAGCCGAGCCTTTGGCGCGCGCCGCCGCGGCCGCCGCCCTGTGTAAATCATTCATGTTGGCAGACGCCGTCCGCATGACGAGACGTCACCCCGCGTCGCACGTGATTGTTTCATGATCGAACGCGGCTTGGCTTTCTTCGTAAAATTTTGATATTTGCGGTAAATATGCACTCAATTTAACAAATATTGGTTATGCCGGGGAATAATCATCTGAAATTTATTCTGCTTTAACAGTTTTATGCTTTCAATATGGCTGCCTGTGAGCAACAGTGAATGAGTTAACTCAACTATCGGTGTCAAACATGTGGGCCGCGGGCCAGATAAGGACCACAAAGAGGTTTACTCCGGCCCGCGAGATCTTGAACAAATTTCCAATGACGTGTAATGTCCCCCCCCCCCAAAAAAAATATTTTTTTCACTAAAAATGTACAGTGAGGTGTTCCCCCCCCCCCCAAAACATAATTTGTCAAAAAAAGGCCCTGGTAAGGTACTTTTTCATAAAAATGACAACAAACGACAAAAAAACTATGTATTGGAAGGTGGTTTTTCACACAAAAAAAATCATATAAAATCTATAAAAAGTTGCCCCCCCCCACGCAGACCATGTAAGGCTTAAATAAAAAATAAAAACAAAAACAACATGTATAGTAAGGCATTTTTTTTCCCACAAAAAATGACCATGTACTCCAAAGTGTTTTTTTTCCCACAGAAAATGACCAAGCTGTTTTTCACAAAAACAGCCATGAAAATTGAGGCATTTTTTCCAGAAAAATGTAAAGCGATTTTTTCGACAATGTATAAAAAGTAACTTTCTTTACTTAATTAATTTAAAAGGCGGGGCTTGGCCTGGTGATTGACATGGGTGCCGGCAAATGACAATCGTCCATTTTATAGCAGGGCTAAGCGTGATCTGCCATATGGCCGCTGGGTTGTTGTAAATGCATATGAATAATGAGTATTGGGTTCAGTTTTTCCTCTTTTCTGAGAAAACTGCAAAAAAGTCTTTTTGTGATTTTCAGAACGCGCCTATATAGTGTGGTCAGTGGTTCTCGGCTGCAGTCAGCTAGCAGCCGCAATTTCCTCTTGTTGCAAATTCATGACCCACTTTGACAGAGGTTACAGTAAGAAGCAAGTTTCATTTGGTTTATATAGAGCCTCTAAAAAGAGCTAGAACTAAAACAGACGATCTTACGTGATTTATGTTCTGGATTTGCTAGTTGAAAAAATATAAATGGCACGGCATTACTTGTTTTATCCAAAGCTGCTACTTTTTTCTTACGCTTTGAACCCTGCAGCTAAAAGTCCAGTGTGGTTTATATGCGTTTTTTTTTTTAACTTGCCACCGGAGGGCAATCACCCGGTAAACAAATGGAGACAGAGGACGCGATCCAAATATTGAGTTTGAACTATGATTTTACTTGCCACCGGGGGCACTCTACTAAACGGGCATGTTACTGTTATGTTGGTGCACTATTCTAACAATCTGATGTTGAAACTATATAAACACCTAAGCTATATATATATTTTTTTTTTAAATAAAAATTAGAAAAAATATACAAAAAAATAATATAATATAATATATATGTGTATGTATAATAATAGCAATTTATAAAGTACTTAGCTGAAAAAAATCCCAATAAATAAATAGCATTTGTTATCATTTTGCGACTATTTTCCAAATGGGAATTTGGTAACTTTGTTGCTGTACTGTACTAAAAAAAAAAAAAAAATTAAATCTTGATTCTATTTTCTAGTAGAACAGGGTTAAAAAAAAAAAAATTGTGATTTGACGGACAGCGCGAAAGGGGCTTTCCGTGGCAGACAAGTCTGCCCAGACAGTGGGCAAGGTCAACGCGTCTGCGGATAATTTTGGACCTTGAAGAAAGGCGTCTAAACACGAGCTCCGATAATGGAAGCCGTCGCTACGGAAAGCGGAGCTAGGGGACACCGGGCGCCCACGGACGGGTCGGCGCAGGCCCGTGCGGCGTTGGCGGCGGGGAACGCCGGGCGAACTGCAGACGGCGTGGGCGAGACCGGGCTAAAGATAGCGCGCGCTCGGGATAAATATAGAGTTGCGGCTCGGGTGACGGCCATTTTGGGGTTCTAACGTTTCTTGTCGTCTGGGAAGGCCGGGCGGTGACAACGGCGAAATTCACGTGGCGAAAGGAAAGACAAGCGCATATTTGGTGGAACGTGCCACATTGGGGCGGCGGCGGCGGAGGAAACGGCTCCCCCCTCAGGCCCGAGCCGGCGCCGCAAGTGAACTGGAGCGGACCGATGAGAGGAATGTTGGCGGATGGCTCCGGGTCCGCTCAGGTCACGCAGCACCTTCGCAAATATATGAAGAGGACCTTCAGTATTTCACGGCGCTGTCAAAGTGACTGGCGGGCGTCCAAAATGTGCCCTGTGCTTATTTTATTCAAAGTGCGGGCAAACAAAAACGCAGAGGAAAAGCCCCGCCCCCCCCCCCCCCCAACCCCCTCGCGAACGGCGTGTCATGTGTGGAATTGAACAAATAAGGCATTTTCATCGCCTTAACCCTTTTGAGAGTATAAAAGCCTCCTTGATCAAACGGGAGTCGGGGACGGACGGCTCCGTTTTGGTGAGGTTTTAGGGAGTCGCCGCGCGTTGAGCGCTACCAGATGTGCCGGCGTCTTGATACTGTAGAAGGACGTTTGCGTATTTAAGCCCTATCCTTGAAATCCAGTTTAAACCTCCCGTTATCTTGTGGGTCAAACTGACCCATTTGAAAGGTGTGAAATGTAATTTTCAAGGCCCTTTAGAAGACCTAATCCTTTTTAATTCAAACAAAAAGCATTTTTTTTTGTTGAACAAGCAAAACACGGGTCAAAATGACCCAAGAATATTACGGCAGTTTCTATTTGTTACATCGTGAGCGGTTTTAGAATCAAAAAACAGCTTTTGACACTTTCGGATGAATACACACACCCCCGGGTCATATTGACCCACAGATGTTCTTACTGTTCTTTGACCCAAAATATTGCAGTTTTTAATAAGGGGAAAAAAAAACAGGAATCGTAAGACTTATACAGTTATACGCAAAAAATGTCTGAAACTTGTGGATAATTAAACGTGACCTCGGGTCAAATTGACCCAGGATGTTATTGCTAGAAAAACAAATGTAACACGCGGGTAAAGTTAAGTATTGCATTTGTAACCTTGTGAAATCAAAATAACAGTTTTTGACACTTTCGGATGAATACACACACCCCCGGGTCATATTGACCCACAGATGTTCTTACTGTTCTTTGACCCAAAATATTGCAGTTTTTAATAAGGGGAAAAAAAAAACAGGAATCGTAAGACTTATACAGTTATACGCAAAAAATGTCTGAAACTTGTGGATAATTAAACGTGACCTCGGGTCAAATTGACCCAGGTTGTTATTGCTCGAAAAACAAATGTAACACGCGGGTAAAGTTAAGTATTGCATTTGTAACCTTGTGAAATCAAAATACAGTTTTTGACACTTTCGGATGAATACACACATCTCCGGGTCATATTGACCCAGCCAATAAAAATAGACATTGCGGCAAAAACAGCGTGGACGTGAAAAATGTTTACTGGTGGCGAATGAGTTAAACGAGGCCCTGGAATAAATGCTTCAATGGCTTTTCATACGCTGTGTTTGCGTTTGCCGGTCGAACAGCGCGCCACCTGACAAGCAACGACGGATGATGCCGGAGCACTTAAGTAAGGCCACGCCCCCTCCCCGGCGCACGTGTCCCGCACGCTAAAAAGCCGCCGGCTGTCATCCGGCCACGTTCGCACCTCGCCTAATCCCGCTGTCAGACGCCGCCAAAGAAGCTTTGCCCATCCCGTCTCTCGGCGCTAATGAGACGGACCCTAATGAGACGGACCCCGCCCGCCACTTTGACCGCGCGGTCGACGAGGGGGTCTACGAGGACGCTTTGAGCAATGTTTGTCTACTCGGGTTTGCTTTTCTGCGCCCGGGAGAACGGCGAGAAAATCAATCAGTAACTCTCAGATGGCTAACTGGACCGTACGCTAACATTTTCGCTCTTTTTCGGAGGATCCCTCCGACTTCCTGTCTTGGCAAACGACACCGAGGCCTCACCAAGTCAATCGTTACAATACGTTCAGAGACGGTGTACAAAGTACAACAATGGAAGTCCGCGAATAGAAGACGCATTTTCCCCCCAAAAAATGGAGGCTAAAAGTATGGGGCCGCAGAATTAATCGGATTTTAATCGCGCTATTGGCTGCCACGATTAATTAAGATGATCCTCTGTGAGATTAATATTCAAAAAGCTGGCTTAACATGTCAAATCAAGCGCTTTGCCATCCTACCACCAGGGGGCAATGTTTCCCACGTGTTTGCGTGACAAAAGCTTCTGCTTTTCTCACCCTAACATGTTATTTACCAGTGTGAAATGGCATTGAGTTTCTCAGCTAATTCCAAATATGAACAGCGCTAGCTGTCAATTGAGACCCAAAATTGGAATAAATTTGGTTTGACATGAGCGGTAATGACATTTTGACTACTAATTGGTGAAAATTTGCTTAAAAGTAAACAATGGGATTGGTCCCAAGCAGGCTTAAGCTTCATTTTTTTCAATTCACGGTCTAAATCTTACACACTGTCACTTGAAGTCAGCGGTTCTCAAAGTGGGGTCCATGAAATAATTTGGGTGTTTTGGAACTGATTTATTTCTCTAATAACAGTTTCAGATTTGTGCCTTGATCGGCTTCGTCTTTGCTTTTGGCGCCACCTCTGGCCGCTGTTGGTAGTGCGCCGTCTGGCTACCGACCCCGCTAGCCGCTCTTCATGGTTACAGCTAAATTCTTAAAACAATGCCTGAAAGTCACCCAAGCGTGCGGTCTGCCGCCAAAGAGGAACATTCCAGAGGCTCGCCACATCACACGGAGCGCCGCGCTACGCAAACTCTCCACCAGGCCAATCCCGTGGATTTACTAATCTGGGATAAATCCTTCCCGGGCCAGTTAAAAGCTTTCCGATTCAAAGCAGAAAAAAAAAAAAACGGCGGAGCGGAACACTCAGTGCTGAGCAGCAGATGTCGGCCGCGCTCCCGAAACCTCAACGCCGACCCCCGCCCCAAACCTCAAGGCTGAAGCTCCGCCCACCCCCAACGCACGAGATGCGGCCCGCAGCGCTTTATCTCAAACATGCTTTGACATGTCTTGCAGTGATAAGTTCCACTAAAACGGCCGCATTCCACAGGCCCGCAGAATAGCAAAATCCGGGCTCGGAATCCCACGTCTTCTTTTTTGTGAACCGCCGTGCGGTACCTTGACGATATTTCGCACGTTTTCTTCCGCATCTTTTAGCTAGGAGACTGCTGGCGTGATAACTAATTGGTCGCGCTACGTTAAACTTCCACACGTTGTTGTCAGGTTCGGTCAAGCTAGGACATTGAATAACGCATAAAAAAGGAAGACAACAAGCGTTGATTCTTTTTGCTCGCGAGGAGAACCGACAGAAATGTTACCCTCCCCAGCTGCTCTGCTCGCACCTCGTCAAGTCCTCCTTTTTATTAATTAGGGTAACGTTTAGTTGCAAACGTAGGTTGTCACCATCTGGGTGAAATTTCAGCTCTCTGGTGTCTTCGTTCAATGCTTCCCTTTGAGGGAAGCAGAACGAGCTCGACAACACATTTCACAATTTATATTCAGTTCGCAAAGTTAGGGTATGAATTTATTGTTCATGTGATAAATAATGTCACTGTTATTATTTGTATATAAGTGCTGTAAATGGTTAGAGTACAAAAAAATAATCGGCGAATATCGACATTTTGATTGGTCGAATCTGAATTTTAAATCCAGTCAGAAAAAAAGGCTAAGATGTTGATGCTTTTTTAGATCGTCCAAAATAATTAGCGATTAATTTAACTAGTTGTCGATTAATCGGACAACAGGCTATATTACAGTTTTTTTGGTTTTGTTTTTTAAATTAAAACCAGTTGTTTATCAGCATTTATATTCTACTGTTGGGAGGCTTAAATTCTGAGGATTTGGACACAAAATCTCCAAAAGTAGAAGTGCAACAATTAGTTTTCCAAACACATATCAATTAATTTAATCGATTAGTTGGCGATTAATCAGAAAACATGCTAAAAGTGATTTTTTTTTTCTTCAAAATTAAAAGCAGATGTTTGTGAGTATTTTTATTTTTACTTTTGAGAGGATTCGGACAAATTTGGGTCTCCAAAAGACAAGTAGGAGTGCAAAAATGAGTTCATTTTGCCAAACAAATATCAATTAATTTGATTGATTAGCTGTCGATTAATCGGAAAACACCCTAAAATAGTGCTTTTGTTTTCCATTGGTTTGTCAGTGCAATATTTATATTTTACCGCTGCGGAGCTGTCCCATGAAAAGCTAGCATAAAATATTTACAGAAAGGCGAGGCACCGTCAATAAATCCTCCAACGGGGTGGGGGGGGGCGCCCCACATTTCTCAAGAAAACACATTTGGTAAGTGTCATGTGGACGTGAAGGTGGCCCCGCGGAGAAGACCTGAGCGGGGCCTCCGCCATTGTTTGGCGAGCGAGAGAGGGGCCCGCCAAAAGGGAAGCTCACTTTCATGTTTTTGGGAGCCGAGGAATGAAGGCGGAATACTTTGTGGGCCTCCTCACATCTGCTGCGTTCATGTAAGCTCCCGTGGCCCCCTTTTCACAGTAGAGGAGGAGATTATTTTTTTTTCTTGGTGCCGGACAATAAATCACCCCCCCCCCCCGAGCTGAGGGCCCCATCATCAAACCTCACTTCTGCGCACACACTAGCCAGTTAGCGCCCCCCCCCCCACACTTCCCATGACAGCAGAGGACAGTGAGAACCGCCCCCCCCCCCCCCTCCACTGTTGGCTGTACAACCGCAGCAAAGAATTTTGCAATGGGCCACAAACGGCTACAGGAAGCAAGGGCCACACCGGCCCCATTTTCATCAACGGTAACGTTAAAGGCCCCTTAGACACTTTTCCTTCAAGCCCGAGATCAGGGATGTCCAAAATGTCTCCAAGTTGTCCCGTTCTATTGGCCGTGGGCCAAATAATTGATCTAGGGGACCGCAAATGGCCCTCGGGCTGTAGTGTGGACACCGCTGCCCTAGATGTTAGCTGGTACATTTTTTGAATGTCACGAGTGGATCTAAAATCAGTTTCAAACAAGTCATGTTTTGTTTCACAAATAGTACACTACAGTTGTCCTACAAGTGAGGACAAAAACTGGTTCTGTATCTTTGGAATCATTGGAGCTAGCCTAATAAGTCCTAGTGTACTCCGCAGGCGCCCCAAAACTGAACCCTGAGGGACACCATATCCTACTGAGGCTCATCCTATTCATTTGTGTCCACTGTAGTGGACATTAGACTTTGGTCTACGTCTTTTGACCTCCGGTCTTTCCAATGATGTCTCTCACATGTTACAATTCACTTTGCTGTCTTTCTGAGACAAAATGGACTCAGCTGCGGACACAAAACTGATTCAGAGTCTGCTGGGACCCAGGCCTATTTATTTGCGTCCACTGCAGCGGACATTTATTTTTGGTCTATGGTCTACTTCTTTTGGCCTCTGATCTTCCCATTTATGTCTCACACGTTACAATTACAATTCACTTTGCTGTTTTGCTGAGACAAAATGAAATTAAGAGGGGCCCGAAAATGGAACCCTGAGGAACACCATATGTATGTTTGTACTGTTCATTGTTTATAAACAACCTTTTTACGGCTGAAAATAGCTCAATGAGTTTAGTATCCCTTTGAGTATCGAAGGCCGGTATCTACAACCTCCACAAGTATCGATACCTCAAAATGAGGGCGGTACCGCACCGATATTTTTTGGTACCAACAGCATCAAAATTGACACTCACCTTGCTCCGAGTCGGAATCGGCTTCGGTCCTGAACGCGGCCGGGGCGACGGGCAAGGGGCGCAGTGGGCGGGGCTTGGGCGTGGGCGGCGAGATGCGCTTCTTTCCGATGTACTCGACGTAGGTTCCGGGAAAGTCTCCCTTCTCCTGCGTGGTCTCGTTGAATCCGGGCAGCCACCCGATCTCGTCGGGCCTCTGCTCCAGCCCGTCCGTGTAGACCAGCGACGCCAGGCCCACCAGCGCCCCCTTGCTCACCAGTAGAACGTCCCCGACATGGAGGTCAATGTCCTCCTCGCGCTCCTTCTTGTAGTCGTACAGCGCTCGGTACTGGTAACCTTCCGTGCTCATGTCGTCCGTAAGATGCGTTTCCGAATGGGAAAAAAAAAAATACTCAAACTGCGATGATTTTAGAGGGGAACGACGTCTAGCTGGTTTTCATTCTTTCGCACTTGTCATCTGGGTTGGGTGATTTGCGGCTGCGTCTGCGTGTGGCCTCCTGGCAGTGCGCACCCATCAGGGAAGAAGACGGCCTTGCGGGGATGCTGCAGGGAAGCTATGCGGACCTGCGGAAAAACACGCTGCATTTAATATGGAAGCTAATAAAGAGGCAATAAACTTTATATACGAAACAAGAGCAGCACCAAACATATTTGACTTAACACAGAAACGCGGATTGTTAGAATACTGCAACAACACAACAGTAATGTGCCTTATTTCCTTTTCTAGTGGAGCATGCCCCCTGGTAGTGAATCAAATAGCAGTTCAAACTCAAAATACTTCAACAGCGGCTTCTCCTGTCTCCCTTTGTTTACTGGGAGAAATTTTACCCAATCTGTGACAACATGTCATAGTTTAACATGGCATGACACAGTTGTCACACTGCCATCCCTTGACAAAAAATATTGCGAGAATGATATGGAAGAAAATGTCCCAAACATGATCGAAAGACTGCACAAGGGATCAATACAAATGACAAACAATCCGTTTTCACAAAAGACTACAGAAATCAGAGAATAATTGCTGCTGGGAGAAATCTGAAGATTTGGACCATTTTAAGTTGAACTCTCGCTCTAAACGATTATTGATTGTTGAAAAAGCTGTTGATTAATAATTATTTACTTGACATACCTTGAGATATGAACAATTGAGTGCTGTTTATTTATTGTGGTTCTGTCCGTGGGTACTTCTGACCCCTGAGGATTTGTGATCAAAAAATCATTTTGATATACAAGCCAAATGGCCTCTGAAAAGGTTAATAAAAAAAATCGGAGAATGCGCGGGTGCCGGAGCGCGAGTATGCGGGGGTCGACTGTACTTTGCCCCATAAAAAAACGTTACGTGTGCATCCCAAGTACATAATAGTGTCCATTTAGCAGCCTAGCCGCTATAAGCTCCTTGTGACAGTTCGATGTACGGAGCGATCAAAGTTATGTAAGTGCCGCGAGGGCGACCCGGGGGGCAAATATTACGATGTCGCTCAAATACGGTGCGGCGGGGCACTTTCGTCAATGTTTTTAATCATGATTTTTGAAAGGTTAAAATTGAAAAATAGACGAAATGCTTGCAGCTAGCAAGTTGGGGTGTGTGCGCTCGGGGTGTCTTCTACGGGGATGAATTTTGTACAAACTAACTTAAATGATTAAAAGTGTACGAAAAGTCGCAATTGGCTACAAAATCGTCGAAAGTTAGCGTCTTTAAAGTCGCTTCGAGCAGGGTTGATGTACATTAAGAATTTTGCGCATGCGCAGTGGCGTCCACCACGTACATACCAAGCCCGCATGAATCCTCCTCGCTCCAAGTCGGGTTTTGTTTTCCGCACACTTTTTTCGTCCCTTTTCTTCTTTTATTTGCACTCCGCGAAGTATTTCGGCGTTTCGATAACGTGCTTGACGAATTCTAGGCGCAGCAGCTGGAGCAGGCGGAGATGTTCCGGAGTCCGGGACAAACGTCGCCCTGTGCGGCCAAACTGGAGGGAGGTGGGGCGGGAGGGGACGGTAAAGGGGGCGAGCCGAAAACGACGCCGCTCATTGGCTTTCCCGTCGTGTCAATCACACCGCGGGCCAATAAGGCGCCGAGACCCCGCCCTTTTGTTCTCTCTGTCCTGAACGCGTGCAACCCGAACCACTCGTGGAAGTTACGTAACCACGGCAAAGTCCTGCAAGATTTTTACGACGTGCTTCTCACTTACGCGTATTCATAGAAAGATAAACGCTAAAATGTGTTGCGTAATCGCAGCCTACATATCCCGCCCGGGTGTCAATACAACAACAGCGGTTACAAAATGCACAAATCGTTTTTTTTTTTTTTCTCAAGGTGGGAGGGGCGAGGTAATGCGGATGGCCTAATTACCAAGAACCAAATATCCATCCTGCACGTTCGTAAAAAGAGGAAAAAAGCTGCGATGTGTTATCAAAAGTTCCCTTCTCCAAAGTCTGCTTTTGCGTGCGTATGCGTGCGTTTTTTTTTTGCATTTGTGTGTTGTTAGCACGCTTCCTTCCTCTTTCCTCCGCGCTCAATGATTCATGAGCGACAATTCCCCATTTGGACGCCACCACGGCAGTCTAAGCGACTTTGCCAGCTCGCTGGGTGTCCTTTCCCTGCATGATTCATGCTTCCATACCAAAATAAGTCTCCCCGAAAAAGAAAAAAAAAATCCCTAAAACGTACTCTGCACGCCATGTGTTATCCAGTGGTTTCGCATCCTTTTTTTATCCAATGACGAAATATATTTTTCAGTCAAGCTTTTTGAATGGATAAAATGACTTCAAATCCATGTCTGATTTAACCCCTGGGGATTTTGTACGGGTCAAAAAATGTCCTTTTTTTGGACATGTTGTCCCTTTCAGAAAATGGACACATTCTTAATGTTGCACTTACGAAAGAATAAGACAAACTTTTTCTCGAAAAAAAAAAAAGATGACATTTCGACGTGGCGCTTTCCCAAAAAGAAATCTGCTGTTTCAACTTTCTTAAAAAGAAGACAAACTCTTGTGTTGTTTTCTGGCCAAAAAATGTCCTTTTTTTGTCGAAAAATGTCCTTTTTTTTGACGTTGTCCCTTTCAGAAAATGGACACATTCTCGAAAAAAAAAAAAAGATGAAATTTCGACGTGGCGCTTTCCCAAAAAGAAATCTGCTGTTTCAA